>NC_022019.1:33351351-33361482 GCF_000317375.1 Microtus ochrogaster
TATACATAATAAATAAATAAATAAATAAATAAATAAATAAATAAATAAATAAATAAATATCTATACACTCCATTTTTCAGAGGCCACTTGGATGTCCCCAGATCTGAGGAACAGGGGCTAAATGTCGATCTATCACTTGGAAACATGCAAAGGCAGCACCCCTGTGTATGCTTATGCTTTAGAAATTCTATTTGACATGCTTGGCAGACATCTAATACAAGTTCTATTACTTGAACAGTTCATTACTGATGCCCCCTCAGGCACTGTGCCTATGATCTCCCCCGTTTTCTAACCCCATCGTCCCTTTTCTGTATGAGAAAAGATGCTCTGTTCTGATCGAATGTTTGCACTGCCTCTAGACACACAACACTCGATGCTCCTCGTTACCTAAGAAGACAGAATCAGGAGGACTGTGGCATTGCTAAACCATTAACTCACACTGCAATTAGACAGTTAATACCATCAGCGAGACAGATTAGCGAGAACGGATGTGTAAACAGTCTCTCAGATGACAAAGCCCGGTCTGTAGGAGAACAAATAGTGCCCAGAGTCAGCTGTGACCCGTCACCACTGCCAGGACGCGGGCCAAAGCTGATATTCAAACTCCTTCAACTCTGGAACAAGTTTCCTGAAACAGAAACCAGAACTTCTTCATTCATTCTCAGCCGGAACAGGGATGCTGAGGCTCTGTGTCCCTTAGAACAACACAGAAATGGATGAATGGATTTCCTCTGAAGTTTTAATCATTTGCCTCTACAACTGCTGGAGTATCTGGGTTCTTTGTCCCTGGGCGAGACAAGGATGCTGAAATACTAAAGGAATTATGTGTTGGGTGTTTTGCTTTCTTTCTTAATTAATTTTATTCCGTGCCTACGAATATAACTTTTCATTCTGGGTTTTATGACAAAACAACAAAATTATTCCTAAATATCAATAAAAACACACTCTCCACGCCCTAAGAAGCTTCAGATACACCATGGCTTCCCCAAGAACACTACAGGAAAAAAACCTGTCAGCAAGGAGTCTAATTTGTAAATGGCTGACTTTGCTTTTCATTTGGTGCCAATCCCCGGGCAAAGGACACAATTCTAGAGAGCCCTCCCGTGCACCCTTTAGCTTCGGGGTTTAGTGATGAAGGATGCTTCCAAAGCATGGTCTTTGGGGTCATGCTAGGATCCCACTCACTAGCAGAGAGTACTTTGGCTCTAAGCGAGAGTCACGTCCAGCTGATGCAGGCATCTCTAGCAAGCTAGAAAGAAAAAGACATCCATGGAAATTCTCACTGCTAGTCTAAACTAAAGTCTTTTCAGTTTGGTGTTGCAGGGGATCGTCAAGGGTTAGAACTGAGCAAGAGCTATTAACAGGAGAGCATCTTAAAGGGAAAAAAAAAGCAAAACAGTGTGCACTACAGCTGTAATTTTGGAAAGTGAGATCAGGAAAAAGAAAAAAGAAAGATGTTTAAAAGATGTTCTTTTTCTTTATGTGTCTGTCTGTGAGTAGGCACATGCGTGGGGAAGTGCCCGTGGAGACAAGAAGAGGGTGCCGGATGCCCTGGAGCTGGAGCTACAACCAGCTGTGAGCCATGAAACATAGGTGCTGGGTGGGGGCTAAATTCATATCCTCTACAAGAGTGACAAGCGAAACCAGGTATGGGGAATCCCAGCCCTCAGGAGGCAGAAGGAAGAGAATCTGAGTTAAGCCCAGGATGGTCTACAGAGACAAATGGTCCAGAACAGCCAGGACTACACAGAGAGACCTGCCTGGAAAAAAACCAACCAAACAAACAAACAAAAACAAAACAAGGCCACCACAGCAAAGAGCAGTAAGCACTCTTCATCACGGGGCCACTTGTCCAGTCCCCCAAGGGGAGGCTTTCCACACCAACTGGTTTAAACTTTTCCAAGTACATTAGAATCTACACGTAGTTCATTTTTCAACTCCGTTCACAGAAGACCAGGTTTGGGCAGTAACAACATCACATAGGATATCCAGCTCAAGGAAACTGAGGGAGAGGACAGGAAACTGTTGGGAAACATCCAGGAGAACAAAATAGGAACAAGAACCTCTGAACAGACCGCAGTGGCCTTGGGTCACTAGTAACCCTTGCTCCTCCATAACCTCAACACTTCCTGTCTGTCACCTAGCTAGAGGCTAAAAGACATCAAGCAGCAGCCCAGACGGCAGCTGGAGGCAGGAGCTTCCCTCAGAGAAATGACACCTCCTTCCTGCTGTCCAGCTACTGAGACAGACTTCACAACACTGCTAACCACCACACAGCCCTTCTCTTTGGGGACCGGCACTTCAGGGCGTGTTGCAGCAAGGTTCAAGTGTGTCATCCTACAGAATGGGCAACAAGCCTCTTCTGCTCCCCAGAAGGTTCTAGAATACCTGGTTTAAGTAAGAGCAAACGAGGCTTGGGGTATATTCAGTGGTAGATCAGACCTTGCCTAGCATGCACAGGTCCTAGTTCTGTTAGAAAAAAATGTGATTTAAAATCTAAAATCATCTTCTAAGACATAAGAACCACTTGTACCCTCTAAGTCAACCTAGGGTATACAGATACATACACACACCTATATGCAGATTTATATTTATTTATAATGTGAAAAATTAATCTCACTAAAAATATTAAGTCTTAATAAGGTACACAATCATATTCATTTTCTCTTTAACAATGCCTTCCTCTTACACTAGGACTGAACACAAGACTTCACACATGCTAGGGGAGACGTGTACTATCCATCTCACGACATTGTCCAGGCTGGCTTTGAACTCACTCTGCGGCTTAGCCAGTCCTTGAATGTGGGATCCCCCTACTCTGCTCCCAGATAGCTAGGAATACGGAGGCCTGCGCCACCAAGGCTGGCTCTAGTCCTCGCTTTAAAAGTCATGAGCTCACCAATCAAACAGTAAGTCGGCTTACAGAAAAATGTGTGCGATCACGTCTATAGCACATCGGCCAACTTTTCTACCGAAACACGGCGGCACTGAGAGAGGCATGGCCACGCACCTGGAAGTCATCGTAAGGGAAGAGGAGCATCTCCCGCAGACAGTCATTCAGGATCTGGGTCTTCTTCTGCACGATGACATTTTCGTAGTCCAGCGGCTCGATCAGCTTTGGCTTTGCCTGGAAGACCAAAGAAAAGTCCCCGTCACTCAGATGCTCTTAGAGACAGATAGACCCTTTTGTTTGCTTTATTCAAGATGAATCTCACACTGCAACTCCAGGCCGGGCCGCCCTCAGCGTGTGGGCCCTGGGTGGCTTCTCATGAGCCATCATGGCTTACTTGAGAAAGGGGAAAGACTCTGTACATCCAGACCATAATATCGCCCAACTTTTCGGCAACAACTACATTGATCTCACTCCCGAAAAGAAAACACAATGAGAAGAAATTTGTTTTCCGAGGGAGAAGAGACACCGCTCATGGCACCCTGTCCAGGCACAGTGGTGCCTCGTCCATTGTGTAAGCATAAGAGGTCTCCATTCTGATGGGATTTCCAGCCATTTCTAAGGCCACCCCTGGCTGACCTGTCCCCTTCCAAACTTCCATAGCCGGCCACTGTACGCTCATCCTGACCCAGGCCTTGAATGTCCCTACGGGACTAATTCCTTGGAACCCTTGGAATACTTCTTGGAACCCTCCTTCTGAGCCACCACCCATTCCTCTGAAATACTATACACTCACAACAGACATATGGCCCGAATCTACAAAAACATGAGCTGGGCCCAGAGCAGGCAAGCAAGAAACACTGCTCACAACCTCGGGAGTGAACCCCAGGGAACGGCGATGTTGATCCTAGCACGGTCTGGGTAGGAAGGGTAACAAGCCCGTGGGAAATGAAAGATAGCAAGCCTTTTCTAGCTACTTCCAACAGCCTTTTCAGTACAACTCTCTCCTCTCTCACCGTCAAGGCCAGCACATCTGCGGGGCAGAAATACATATTCAAGTAACTGTGTACTACAGGGTGTCAACTGCTAACACAGACATAAGTATACACGTATTCCGTGTCTGTATACTTGTGTGCCATAGAAGGCAACTAAAAATTTATATGTATGTGTGCATATGTGTGTGTATCTATTATGAGAAGCAACTGACTCCAGGGCTAGCAAGATGGCTGAGCACGTAAAGACAGTTGCTGTCATGCCGGATAACCCGAGTTCAAGCCCCTGGAACCCACGTGGTGGAAGGAAAGAACCAACTCTTGGAAGATGTTCTCTGACCTCCACACGTGTGCTGTGGGACAAGCAAGTAAGCACATATGTGAATACACATACGCATGTACAATACAGAGAGACAAGATAAATAAAAACCTGCCATGATCAAAGTACTGCAAAATTGTTTTTAAACCATTAACACAAGACCTAAAACACTGGACCTCAATGAACATTATCTATGCTGAACTGATGACTTATATCGGAATTATGTAAAGACATCGGTAAGTGGGATTTCAATGCAAATTGTGATTGAGGATCTGAGTGCCCAACCTTTGTCCTTTCTTTCTCAATACATTTCCCAGGCTCCCTTTGGTTAGGTGTGGCTACATGACTGTCTTCTGGCCAACAATCTGTAAGCAGAAGAGATGTGGCAAATGACACCTTGGCCCTGAGAGGCATCCCCCTTCCACCAGGGCTACCATGATCCAGCAGTGGCCTGCAGGGAGAATGGAGCTCCAGGATGGAGGACATTGGGATGCTGAGGCATCCGCAGAAGGCCACGGGACACCGGAACGCGCCTTGAGTGAGAACTGCATCGCACTCTGTGTTCAGCCCGAGACTCCGTGGTTGTCCGAGCCAGACAACTTGGCATGGCATGTGAGTAAAAGCTTATATTTCATGTCAAATACTTGACCCAGGCACACTCGACAAAGATACTTTTATATTCTAAGAAAAAGTTCAGAACCCAAAGAAGTATACAACTAACCATAATTATACAAAATATGTTTTAGGGATGGAGGTTAGAAAATACGCAAAATCAAAACACTGAAGTTATATATCATAAAAGTCTTTTTAGTTTGGACGGCAAAAGTTCAGGTAACGCCTACAAGATTTTAAAGTCAAAACAATCTGCACAAAGTAATTATTTTTAAAATAGAACTGCCACAAGGGAAAAAACATTCTCTAAATGATTTTAAGTCAACTTTTAAAAAACTCATTCTTCTATTTCTGTGTGTTGTGCTGCACATAGCAGCTGGCAAAATGAATGGATGTCATAATTAATAATATGTGCCTTAGAAGCCATTTCCACAAACCTAACAAAACCAGCTACCCCAGATGGCGTCAGCTCCACCCGTCCCCAGCTTACAAGGTGTCTAACACACAGCCATGACCCACCTGCCCAGGCTCAAGACACATCTACCTTCTGCTCCTTCACAAAAAGGCCATGGAAGACTCCATGGAAGAGGGAAGGGTCCAAGTTCCTTTGTGTGTTTTGTTATATCTGGGCTTTACATTTTATTTGACCTTGCTCTTACAGCAGCCAGGGCCCTTTCTGGTAAAGACCCAGGAGGATGCACCCCCCCACAAAGAGCCAAGGAAATCCTGCTCCAGCCTCACCTGCAAGGTTCCCTGCTCATTGGTTGCAGCCTGTTGCTGTGGGAGGAAGGTCCCCAAATAACCACACAGAAACTGTATTAATTAAATCACTGCTTAGCCCATCAGCTCTAGCTTCTTATTTGGCTAACTCTTACATACTAATTTAATCCACTTTTATTCATCTGTGTATCGCCATGAGGCTGTGTCTTACAGGATAAAGTTCCTTCCCACTCCGTCGGGGATATGTGGCTTCTGACTCCACCCTTATTTCTCCCAGCATGCAGTTTCCTTTTCCCTGCCTATCTAAGTGTTGCCCTATCAACAGGCCAAGGCAGCTTTATTCACCAATGGTATTCACAGCACACAGAGGGGACTCCCACATCATGCGGCCTCAACACTTAGTCCCTCCAATCCTTATGCACAACCACACTCTGTCTAAGACTTGATCTTAGCACCTGGTAGTGGGTAGGACTTTCCAAGTTTCCGCTTTCCATGGGAAAACTGCTCCCAGGACCTCCAAACAGAAATCAGGACAGAAATCAGCAGACTTCCTAAAGAGCCAGAAAATAAACACTCTAGGTTTTGTCAGTCTCTTGGGCTGTGTCAAACACACAAGTCCGCTGTTGGAGTTCAAAGCACCTAGGGACAAACAGGTACAGAATGGATTTCAAATTTTTTAAGAAATGGGCAACAGTCATATTTAGCATATGGTTGACAAACTTAAACTTTAGAGCTATTATCACACTGCAAGGCTAATAATAATAAAATTTATTATAATAATTTCATATACTAGTTTTCCATGTTCACATATTTATGTGTTTCCTATATGCAAACCGACACAGATAATACATTTACAACTATTAAAGGCACTGATTATTTCTCAACCACTTGGTAAAATTCAAGTTGCTTACACGGTTCGGTTACTAATGGCATAGTCATTTTACCTAGTTAGGACACTGAATACTGTTTCCACCAATCAGGTGACTCGGTCTCCCTAGAAGTCATCTTGGAGTAACCAGATGCAACAGTGAAGCAGAAGCATGCTTTTATGCGCCCAAGTGCATAAAACATTCAAGAGGTTCCACTCACATGATCACACTTAACCTACCCAACATCTAGGCTGACCACAAGTTAATGGTCTGGATCATCCAGCAAGACTGGATTATGACTAGGTCCTCCGTCAATCAGAACTCTTTCTTCTCCCACACCCGACTGGACTTTTTTACCTCCTTCGAGACAGGGTTTCTTTGTTTTGCCTTAGCTATCCTAGAACTAACTTTATAGACCCCAGGTTGGCCTCGAACTCACAGAGATCCACCTGTCTCCTGAGTGCTGGGATTAAAGGCGTGCACCACCACAGCCTGACAGACCCAACTTTTAATGTAATGTACTCAGGGAGGTTCAGCCACAAGGAATAACTTATTGGAATTTATTTTCAAAATCTAAAGAAGCATTCATTTCATGCCCTGACAGTTTATACTGTCATCGTCTGGCCGGATCTAGAACCGCCTCAGAGGCCAGCCTCTGGGGCCGTGTCTGAGAGAGCTTTCCTAGGTTAGCTTAACTGAAGTGGGGAGACCCCCGTTATGTGAAAATGGGACCGCTCTATGGGCTGGGGCTGCAGATGTTAGAGAAAGGATGAAGGAGACGGAGCGATTCGTCTCCCAGTGTTCCCAACTGCAGGCTCCACGTGAGCACATGCCTCGTATCCCTGACCACCCCCGCTGTCCACCCTCAGCCTGGGAGTCTGAGAAGCCCTTCTGGAAGCTGCTTCTGTCGGGCACTTTTCATTTCATTTCAGCAATAAAAAAGTAACTCATACATGTGCCTTATTCGATTGTCCAACTCTGAATGCCTTTCCTTTCGGAACAACTCATAAGCTCGGTCTCCTACAGAACCTGGCTCTACTGCTGTCCAGGGCCACACGACCACTCAGGCGATCACGCTGAAGGCCGGGAGAACAGGGTAGACGGGAGATGAGACAGTCATCAGGGACGGCTGCTGGGCAGCTGAGTGAACACGTGTCAGAGGCAGAGCCTGGCAGACCACAGGCACCCACTAGATGTGTCTTATTATTATTATTAAATGCACTTCGATTACTGCTTGCATGGCAGGTCTCCTTTCTTTCTCTAAGCGAATGTTTCGTATCTATTCAATTACACCGATCTAGTCATAGATAATTTCCTCCACTGTCTATGAACTCATGAAATAAAACAGCCAACGATGGCAGGGACACGCACAGAGACGAAAAGACAAAGGACCCAACAGAGAGAAAACTATAATAGAGATGACACTGGTACTCGGGGCAGAGGCTGAAGCCGATATAAAGCTCGTATTATCAGCTGAACCAGGCATTGATGCAGTTCACGCTCGGGAGGGGCGTGGGTGAGGACTGAGGTACTCAGAGAGGCAGGCACTCCTATTAGAGCAATTCCACAAAGACGGCAACGGCATCTCTGGGGTACTGAAGGCAGCAGCCACCAGTGCAGAAACATCCCGACTGTGCTCGTGGACAAAGGAGGGTGAGGCTCTGTGTCCTGCCATTCAGCCCTCTCCGGGGCCTCTGAAACCTCCTTCCCACAACGCATGGCCCATGTTCACACACACCAGAATTCCAGACGGAAAGGTAATAAAGTCAGAGAATCTTCCCCGTCCTGGGGAAATGGGATACCTCTGGAAGCCAGCCGATCTAGAGAGTGTTTGTTCATCCACAATATGGTTCGGTTACGGTCCCACGCAAGGTCTGCAAGCCATGGGAACCGGAGCGAGCCTCAACAACTAACCGAATGACCCCCCCATTGCTTGTCCCTCAGCCACAAGAGCTTCCTGGGAACTTTCTAGACTTTTCTGCTTCAGAGGCTGAATATGAACACAGGAGACCCTGAATGCCACTTCTTAAAATAGCAGACAGAGGAAGTGGCGAGTCTTGGTGGGCTCTATTTTGAGAAACGAGAAACTCATCATTCCTGCTCATGAAGAATTTAGGACTTCCCTTGATTTCTCTTCCAGAGGATGGAAGTGCCGAACAGCCGAGGTGAAGATGCTTTGCGAACCGTAGTCTGTTTCCCAAGACATCCACTGGGGACAGAGCAAGAAGCATGGGCCTTGCCAGCCTTCCTATGCTCTCTGTCTGCTTACATAAGACTTTTTTTTTTTTTTTTTTTTTTTTTGGTTTTTCGAGACAGGGTTTCTCTGTGGCTTTGGAGCCTGTCCTGGAACTAGCTCTGTAGACCAGGCTGGTCTCGAACTTACAGAGATCCGCCTGCCTCTGCCTCCCAAGTGCTGGGATTAAAGGTGTGCGCCACCACCGCCTGGCTTTACGTAAGACTTTTGTCTACCAACTCCAACTTCCTGAAGTTGTTGGATTTGAGGAATCCTTGTTTTCCTATGGTTAGGGTGTGCACAGACAACCGACAGCGATGTGTCACTACTTTTCGCAGACATTTCCTGAACCTGTCCACGTGCGCCATGTCAGGTCTTTGGGACACAGGTGAGGGAGATACAAGCCCAAAGAGACAGATGCATCTGTGAACAAGAAGGGCAACATGGTGGTGACCCGGGACAGACGGGTTTCTGACCTGGTTGCCATGAGGTTACTCTATCTCTCCCAAGCTACGCCTTCTCTGTTTGCTTTGCTGCATCTCCAGTACCTAAAACTGCATCTGTCATGGTACGGCATCACCTCACTCACCACCAGGAAGGAGTGAGGGACCCACGACCTGGTGCTTCCTGAAAGAAGCTGCCGGGACTGAACAGGTCAGCAGAGATTAAGGGCGGACTCCAGTGTGCAAGTTCATAGGTGCAAATGCAATTGCAGCAATCTGACGTCTACAAAATCATAGGGGAGAGGGATTAAAAAATACAAGCCATGCATTCAAATTGCTGGTCCCCCAACCAACTGCCAAGACCCCAGAAGGAAGCTAAGCAGCTCAGCTCCGTCGACTTTACAGGAGGTTCTCCTTGGTCATAAAGAGTGCACAAAGCAACAAGTTGCTCAAAGCAGTGGCTTGTGGGGGGTGGAGGGGTGTGCAGCAGGCGAGAGGCGGGGCACCAATGCGTAGAACACTTCAGGTTTACTGGAAATCCACTGTAAGGGAGAAAAAAAAAGCTACTATATTCAACGTGAACAGTGAAACTGTGAGCCATGGCTCAAGGAACAAGAGATGACTAACAGTCTCACCTCGCTCCCTCAGAATGGATGGGTAGCACAGGAGTCAAAGGAGTGGCTCCTAGTGGGGTGCAGTGGCTCCTAGTGGGGTACCCTTGCTGCAATTTATCCATACAGTTCTCAGGCTCATCTCTAAAACGCATGGAAATATTCAGTGGACGGGGTGGCCAAGGACTAGTTCAAACCCAGGGTGCTCGCCTCCAGTCTACAGCGTGTGGGGCAAAATGAAGCCAGTTGAGCAAGCGGGAAGAGCTCTGAGGAGACCAAACACAGGAGAAGCATGGGAACTGAGAAACACACACACCTTCCTGAAGGAGAATGAGACACACACACACAGACACACACACCTTCCTGAAGGAGAATGAGACACACACACACACACACCTTCCAGCAAGGGAACTGAGACACAGACACAGAAACACACCTTCCA
>NC_022019.1:33361671-33375445 GCF_000317375.1 Microtus ochrogaster
GCAGGAGAACTGAGACACACACACAGCTTCCAGCAGGAGAACTGAGACACTGAGACACACACACACACAGCTTCCAGCAGGAGAACTGAGACACACACACACACCTTCCAGCGGGAGAACTGAGACACACACACACACACACACACACACACACACACACACACACACACACACACCTTCCAGTGGGGGAACTGATGAGACGCACGCGCGCGCGCGCACACACACACACATACACACACACCTTCCAGCGGGGGAAATGAACTCCCATCACTGAATAACAGATGTGTGACATTAAGACATGCAGGACACTGCCAGCATGCTAACACACATTTCATTCTTGCAGGGCTGAGGCTGGAGTTCCGGGCTAGCCTGGTCTAACAGTGAGATCTTGTCTCAAAACCAAACCAACAAACCTCTGAGGTCACAACAAACACGACCCAATCCATTATGATTCCATGACTCAAGCTCTTCCCTAGAGTGCTCATTAACATGTGTGGGAAAAGCTGTGGGAGAACATACTAAAAACATTTAACGTGTATGTATGTGCGCACACGTACGTGTGTGTGTGCGTGTGTGTGTGTGTGTGTGTGTGTGTGCGCGCGCGCACGTGCGTATCAGTGCACAGTATGCAGGTGCCCTGCAGCATGGGTGCTGGGGATCAAACTCAAGTTCTCTGTAGGAGCAGAACTGCTCTCAGTCACAGTCCTGAGATGTCACCAACATCCCCCCCACCCCCACCCCGGGCTTGAAGTACACATCTGTAAAATAGGTTAAGAAACTTTCATGATATGGACATGTGGTGGTTTGAATGAGAATATCCCCTATGGACTCAGAGTTTGAACACTTGGTTCCTGTTTGGTGGCATCGCTGGAATAAGTTTAGGAGGTGTGGCCTCACTGGGAGCGGGCTGTGAGCTTCCAAGGCCTCCTGTACCACTCTCTGCTTCCTGCTTACAGTCCAAGACCGCCCCAGCTGCAGCTCCTGCTGCCACGCCCCCAATCTGCCATCATCGACTCTCGTCAGGCTGAAACTTTAAATCCAAACCAACTTTCTTCTGTAAGTTGCTGAGCTGTGGTGTTTTGTCTCGGCATTAGGGGAGCATCTGAACGTGGGGGCCATCCACACTACAGGTGGGTTCGGAAGAAGGGGAAAGGAAGGGGCCGTCAGAGTCCCTGAGAGGAGAGTCTGCAGTCCCAGCTCAGGTTCTCCCCCTTTCCCACCCAAATTGTATATTTTTAACTTTAATTAACTAATTTAATTAACTGTTAATCTTAATTTCTACCGTGATCAACACAGGATGCAAATGGCAGTTTATCTAAAAAGTACGCTTGAACCCGAGCGTTAAAGCTCAACCCGGGAGGATTTGAAGACTGTAGCCCAGCCTACGGGGGCATCGGACTCCCAGCCGTCCATGTAGATGTAACAGTGACACACTTGTGAGTCCAGTTTTCTGTGGGAGAAACAAGAGGCCGTTGGATCCCCCACTCTAGAGAGCACTTTCAAAAGCACTCGGATTACAGAACTGGTCACTGAGCGGTGGTTTTATGGATCAAGTGTATCCATGTAACAAAGACTGTCCATCTTAAAACCATGTGACTGTAAACGAAGACGAGGGGCTTTAAATCATGGCTTTTCAAAAATTACCAATCTGCTTCTCAAGCGAACAGAACTAAAGACAACTGTATAATCCACAGCATCTGGAAAATGGGTAAAAGAAATGCTGGACTAAGCAATGACATCACAATGATACTAACACCCATGACCTGAAGCCCGTGCATCTGCTCCCACTTAGAGAGCTGTGCTGAGAAGGGTCACTGCTGAGGATATTAACGAAGAGAGGATGACAAGACAGGAATTTAGGGAACTCACTCCCTGCCCCGTACCCACGAGTCACACCCAGAGAACACAGAGAGGAATGGGATGTGCTCCCTTGCACACACGGTGACAACTTCCAGCGATGCCTTTCTCTGACAGGCCCCACAGAGGCCAGGGAAAGCCTCAGGAACCCCAGCATGCCCTGCTTCTGCCTGCCTTCTTCTGCAGGTGAGAAGGGATCAATAAGAAATTCGACAGTAAGTCTATACTACACTCTTTCAGAAAACCTGTATTTGTCTTTCTTTAACATCACAGCCTAGAAATTATTAATTCTTCTGAGATAACGGAAGCTATTTTGAAACTCTGAAGCAAAGAGGTCAAGCAATTACACAAAAAGGCTCTAAAAGCCGGTTTTCGTCTGATTTCATAACAACTTATTTTAAGCTGTTGGGGCTGAGGGGTGAATGTCCACAGGACATTCTGCTCACAGACAAGTCCCTGCGCGCGTACCGGGAAAGGGCAGCAGAGACCAGCTGCAGCAGAGCAGGTATCGGTTGAGCCAGAATTTAAGTTCTGGTCCCCAAAATACGGAGCACTACTGAAGATGGCGTGTGTGGCTTCATTACAGCAATCTAGAGGCTCTTGGAGCTCGGCTCCAGGCCCAGCCCCAGCACCTGGAATTTATTAAAGATGCAAGCTCACCCAAGACCCCCTGAATCAGCAGCTCTGGGGTGGCCCAGCACGGCCTCAGCAAATGCTCCAGTCACCACTCGACTGGGCCATCTGCTTCGGAGAATCTCATTGTAGAAACTGTTTTCCAAAAATTCTGAGCTCTACGGTTTACTGAGGGACGACGTGGTCTTAGGGCAAATTGTGTACTTACTAAACCTCTAAGTACCCTTCTCTGAGGACAGAGACATGACTCAGCAGCTAAAATACAACCTGTACACACACACACACACACACACACACACACACACACACACACCTAAATGTAATAAAAACTTAAAAATAAACAAATATCTCTATCCGTAAAATGGGTTTCTATTCTCTTTGCCATGGGGTTATTGTATTATTCAATACACAAGCCCTCCTACAGAGCCGGGGCCCATCACTTGGGTTACAGGGCTCATGTGTAGCCAAGCACAGTTCAGCTTCAGGAAAATCTGACCCCTCAACTGGCATCTCTTTTGCCAGGCTACACATCATATCTCATAGACTGAGGAATCAGCTCAGAGGAGTTAGAGGATTTAGGAACGATCACACAGATGGTAACCCCGAGTCTCCCAGCCCCACTCCAGGACTACCCCACCACACGGTCAGTAAGCATGATGGAAGCAGGCAGCCAATGCCTCGCTCCTCTGTTCTGCATTAAGGCACGTCCTCCATGTGTCCAGAGGTAACACGAGGACAGGGCCTTTCTGCCCAGCTCTGAGCACGGCTGAGCTAACTGTGCCACGTTGGGGAGGCTGACAGTCTCGCTCCACGGAGAAAAAGAGTGCTTGCTTCAACAACACGCACGTCCCGGGTGGAGGATATTAATAATCTTACTCTGAAATACACGCTCGGATGCATGGATACACACGGATGCCCACCAGGCAAGCGCACACTTTAGGAGTGAACTCTGCAAGGAACACCTGGGCTTACACAAGCATCATCTGCTTTCTTCCTGCAGATTCACAAGTGTGTTACCTCATCCAGTGACTCACCCTCCTCCATGACAAATTTCTATTCTGAGGCTAAATGTGAAAATTTATGGATAAGCAATATTCAGTGGCATTTAATGAGGTGGCTACGAGCCGCATGTGACCGCTGAGCACTTAAAGTGTGGCTATTCCGGGGCTGGAGAGATGGCTCAGTCGGTGAAGTGCTTGCTTTGCAACCGTGAGAACCTGAGTTCAATCCCCAGAATCCAGGAGAAAGCAGATGGTGGTGGCACCTATAATACCAGCGCTGCAAGGATGGAGACAGGTGGGTGCCCGGGGCTTTGCTGGCCAACCAGTCTAACCTACTGGGAAGATTCAGGCCATTGAGAGTCCCCAAGAAACAAGGCGGAATGGCACTTAAGGCTGAGCCCTGGCCTGCACATTCACCAGCGTACCGATACACACACGCATGCACACACCCACACTCACACTCATGCTCTCACACAGACACACACTCACAGACACACACACACACCTATTCTGAATTCAGTTGTACTGTAAACAGAGACTAAACATCAAAATCAGTCTGATTAAAAGAAAGTACAGCCGGGCGGTGGTGGCACACGCCTTTAATCCCAGCACTTGGGAGGCAGAGGCAGGCGGATCTCTGTGAGTTCGAGACCAGCCTGGTCTACAAGAGCTAGTTCCAGGACAGGCTCCAAAACCACAGAGAAACCCTGTCTCGAAAAAACAAAACAAAACAAAAAACAAAAAACAAAAAAAAAGAAAGTACAACTACCTTGATATTTTCAAAAGATTAGTAATTTATTAGAAATTCTTGGTTAAGATGTCAATTATACCTGTGTCAAGCTACCTTACTTTGACTACCAGAAAGTTTAGAGTGTGCACTAATTACATACTATTTCTGTTACTTTTAGGGTGTGACCCATAAGAAGCAAAAGGTTACTTTCTGAAACTTCCAAAAAAAAAAAAAGAAAGAAAACCAAAACCACAGCAGAGATGGAGCAGTCAGATCCACCTGTGAGGTACAACAGGCGTAGGGACACCTAGGGTCCTGGAGAAGCTCCTCCTGTCTGTGCTCCTTCTGCCCTTCGCCAAGCACCGACTGGATGGGGATTTGTGAAGCCAGCGTGCAAAGCTCATCCACAGTGCACGCCAACATGGCCACAGTTTCTGCTGTGCTTCCAGCACAGGAAGACACTGGCACTGGTGGCAAAGAGAGGTAGCAGCACCTACAAACACGGGAGAAGGCTTCACTTTGGGAACTTAAGTTTGCCCTTGTGTACCCGAGTCAAGTGATAAACAGTTAACTAAACTACCAGCTTAAACTCAACTAAGCGATGTTAGCAGCGTGGCTGGGGATGCCGCCCTGGGGTCTAGCTGCTTCCTTCAGCATCGTGCCTTCTCTCTGTGGCGATGTAATGCAGCTGGGTGTCAAGTAGCCAATCCTCTCAAGGTGGAAGGGAAGGAACGAGAGCATGGCCCTCACGCAATGACGCCAAGGTATCGGACACAAATTACCACAGTGAAGTTCAAGACCAGCGTCAGCATAGCAAGGAAGCCGTGTTTCCGTTCCTCTACAGAAGAGAGTAAGGAAAGACCATGAGGTGGGAAGTATGGGCAATCCCAGTCCCCTGGGGGGTGAGCGGTGCAGCTCCTACCTCCACTGAACTGTTCGGAAACAGAAATGCAAGCATGTCTCCTCAGCACCAGAGTGAGCAGGGCTCCTGTAAGTCTTTCCCTGGGAGGAACTTTCGAGGGATCAACGTCCATCCAGGAAGCCTCCTCAGGGCCCTGCTGGTCAGAGGCCCACATGCTTTCACGGAGTGAGGGCCCCGCAAATTTCCTCGGCTTCAGAACACCTTTCTAGGAGAAATTCTGAACTATTATATCACATTACAGAGGATTTCAAGCTTCTAGAAAATTATGTAGAAACTATACAGTCCGGGCCTTCTTGGTTCTAAAGTTACCTTCATAAGCAGTCTGGAGGCCCAAGAGGGGCTTCTAATATCTTCCTAGCCACTGTCCCAAATTATGCTGCCCTTTCATGCATTTCCAAACAGCTGACTCAGACACCGTCCATGAGGAAATGTTGCCCCAATCTATTGGTGGCCATGCTGGCTAGTTTTACGTCATCTTGACACAAGCTAGAATCACTTGAAAAGAGAAGTTCAATTGAGAAAATTCCCCTATATATTTTCTTTCTTCTTGTTTTTTTTTTTTTTCTGGGGGGGGGTAGTGGTGGTTCAAGACAAGGTTTCTCTGTAGCTTTGGAGCCTGTCTTGGAATTCTCTCTGTAGACCAGGCTGGCCTCGAACTCACAGAGATCCACCTGTTTCTGCCTCCCAAGTGCTGGGATTAAAGATGTACACCACTGTTGTTCAGCATAAGCCATTTTCTTAATTAGTGACGGATAAGGGAGGGCCCAGCATGGTGGGTGGAGTCATCCCTGGGCTGGTGGTCCTGGGTTCTATAAGAAGGCAGGGTGAGCAAGCCCTGGGGGCAAGTCAGTGAGCAGCATCCTCCATGGCCTCTGCCTCGGCTCCTGCCTCCAGGTCCCTGCCCTGAATGAGTTCCTGTCCTGACTTCCTCAGTGATGGACTATGATGTGGAAGTGTAAGCCATATAAACCCTTTCTAACTTGCTTTTGGTCCCGTGTTTCACCATAGCAACAGTAACCTTAACTAGGAAGCTTCCAAAACCCCCAAACCAAACCTTTAAACATAACTAAGCTTAAAGCTTAAAATTAAATCTCTATGATATTAGTTCTGACCTGGCCCTGGTCTGGTCTGAGTGGCAGTTTACCATCTACTGCTCACTGCACAGATAAAACTGCCAAAGCTCAGAAATGTGTGTGTGTGTGTGAATGTGTGCGTGTGCTCGTTAAGATCTGTGTGCTTACGTGTAAGTGTGCACATGCTGCGTGCGTATGAGGGTACCCACGGGGAGCTGGAGTTACAGGCAACTGTGAGCCCCCCATGTAGGTCCTGGGGCTGAGCTTCAGTGCTCTGTGAGATCAGCAAGCACTCAGCCACTGAGCCATCTCTCCATTTTGAATTTTCAAGTTTATGGTGAGGGCTTTTGACCTTTCTTATCTGCCTTTCCCTTCACAATGGCAGGCTTGAGTGAATACCTTTGTGTCTATCAGTAAGAGGGTGCGCATGCGTGTGCATGCGTGTGCATGTGTGCGTGCGTGTACAGGTACAGATCTCAGGAAACCTGACCAGGACTCTGCCATCCTGGCTCTGCACCTTACAGTGATGCAGATCCCACTGCCAAGCCCCTGGAAGCCTATTTCCTCATTGAACAGGAACGGCGAGGACTCTGTTTCCCGGGTTGTGAGAGCTCACAAAATCGTGCATCTAGCAGTGCCTGGTGTGCTGCAGGGGTTAGCTTTTTAACTATCCCACCAATATAAAAAGTCAGGGAGTATCACCCTGTTGTATAAGACAGTGGCCGATCAATCTGCATGCACTTTATGGCAGGAGAAAGGAAATACCCCAGAGAAGCAGGTCTTCCTCTCTACAAGGTGAGAATCCCAAAGCAGCTTGGCATGAGAGTGGGAGGTGACGGAGGCACGGAACCCCTGGGGGACACCATTAGGACAGTTGCTCTGCCCTTCTAGGAACGAGTGCACCCAAGAAGTTTCCTTCCTAGATTAGTCAACAAAGCAAGTGTGTAAGAGTGGGAGCCTTGCCTGTGCAAACAGCTCCAGAAATGGTGGGAGCCCCTGCCTACTGGAGAGCCTAAAGCTTCTGGGGGGGGGGTACCCAGAGCATGGCCTTCCTCCAGCGGGATGAGCTGAGTGTTCTCTAAGACTTCGGAAAGGGTGGGTGATACTAACACACACTGTGGCTACCACGAGAGCATTTTTGAGCTACTTAATACCGCAGAAGGACAGGCCTCTGTGTCCCCAGTGTAGATCTTAAGTCTTTTTTTTTTTTAATAAAGAACTAATAGACTCAGTTTTTTTTAAAATATTTATTTATTTATTATGTATACAATATTCTGTCCATGTGTATGCCTGCAGGCCAGAAGAGGGCACAAGACCCCATTACAGATGGTTGTGAGCCACCATGTGGTTGCTGGGAATTGAACTCAGGACCTTTGGAAGAGCAGGCAATGCTCTTAACCTCTGAGCCATCTCTCCAGCCCCTAGATCTTAGGTCTTAACACGTGTGGCCGAATGAACTAAAGAATGAGCAAATGAAACAGAAAAATGGGGGCACAGGAATGAAGTGTCTGCAGCTCTCAGGAAGGAAATGTCCTGATTTGGTGACCTGAAAACGTGTCATCACACAACGGTGGCGGGAACGTTCCTAACCCTCACACTACTGAAACAGAGACAACAAAGAAATGACTCATGAAATAACACCAACGGTGAGCCTTCCTCCTAAGGCAGCCCACACAGATGCAGCTCTTTCTCGGTGTGAGTACGCGTTACAGGCTATTAAACCCTTGCCCGCAGGCCTGCACTTTAGGGCCCGAGTCTTCCTTCACTTGGTGTCTCCAGTAAAACAAAGGCCCTCGACTTCTCCTCCCTGTCTGTGGGACTGATGCACTGGTGGGACCACCGGAAGCTGGGTCCTCTCGGGTCCTCTCTCTCTACAAGGGGCACAAGGGTGGTTACCTCCCTGCACAGTGAACATGGCTGACTGCAAACATTCCGGTCAGAACTCAAACTCATCTGTCGATGCCTGTAAGTTTCTCAAAAATACGAAAAGACCCAAACAACGTCTGTGAAAACATGAGTCCCTTTGCTGGAGAGTTCAGCTCCTCCCTATCCTGGCATCTTCCAAATGCCCAAACTCTCAAACCAAGACCAGTGTTACAAGCCCTACCTGCCTCACAAAAACACCCAACACGGAAGCTCCACTGGTTTAGAACTCTGGGAACACCACACCCTTTTCCTCCAGAGGGCTGGAAAGCAACCATTAGAATAAGGTCTTCCCAAGAACCAACCACACCTTAAAGTTTGGAGGGCAGAGTGGAGCTCTCCTCCCCCCTCCGTGAACAGACAATACACAGACAGCAAGAATCCCAAGGGCTCTCCCCACGTGTCATCCACGGCCACAGAGCCACTATCAGTGGTCTGCCCAGGAAGTTGAGTGGATAGGCACACCGGTCTCCTTCACCTTCCGCTACCATGCAGAGACAAGACAACCCATAAGCTGAGCCCTTTGGTCTCTGAGGCTTTACCCATCCAGACACAAGCTGTTCTTGGGTACTGGTGGGTGGCCCAGACCTCTAATCCCAGCACTCGGGAGGCAGAGGCAGGTGGATCTCCGTGCGTTCAAGGCCAGCCTGGTCTACAAAGCAAGTTTCAGGACAGCCAGGGATATGCACAGAGAAACCCTGTCTTGAAAACTCAAACAAGACTAAAACAACGCGCACACACACATAAAAAAACAAAAAAATGACTTTCCAGCCAGGTGTGGCAGCCTGCGCCTGTAATTGCAACACTTGTTGGGAAAGGAGACAGAGTGGTCTGGAAGTTAAGAACCTATCCAAAAACAAAACTACCACCACCACCAATGGCCTTCCTAGCCCTGTGAAAACAAACAAACAAACAAAAACACTGCTCAGGGAAACCCTAAACATGGCAGGCCCAAGGAAAAGCAAACACTACTGCCAAGCACAGGGCAAGGTGAAACGTCTAATAGTTTACAGGATAAGCAGGATGGCAGAAAGCACTTTAAAACACGCACGCACGCACGCACACACACACATTAATACATTCACAAACTAATTACAGCAGAAACGTAAAAGCAATATTACGTAACCATTAAAAATAAGGCCTCTGTGTGCGGGGAAGATAGCTGTCAGCTAAGTGCTCACCAAGCAAGCCTGAGGACCTTAATCTGATCCCCAGAACCACGCACTAAAGGCAGGTGTAGCCATGTGTTTTTTCAAAGGCAGGGGATGAGATGCAGACAGGAACTGAAGCTCCTTATACCTGAGGGACGAGACATGAGCTCCATTTCTGATAGGCATCTGATAGCCGCACACACATGCACGCACACGCGTGCACACACACATGCATGGTTCTTGATGTGTTTCGGGAGAAATGTACCTTTATTCGTGTACTTTCCAAAGCAGACAGATGGAGAGGAGTTGTGCTTTGACACGCACAGGACAAGACGGGAAGTACCCGAGCAGATCAGTAACAATGTCAACCTCTGAAGAGTGGGACGAGCAGGTTAACTATTTTAGGGCTTCGGTGTGGCTGAGGAGCAGAGCATTTGGGGCCTCGCACACAGGAAGAGGCTTTGGACGGGGAGCCTGCCCCAGTGATGGGAGTGTACTGTTTACATTCCCTGTTAACTATCAGCTGTCCCTTCTAAATGTTTATTATTGTCTCCTAGAGACTACTGATACATTTTATATAATAATAAATAGTAATTAAATCATAATAAATAATGATAAAACAATAACTAAATGTTACTTCCTAAACGAACTATGTTCCCCGTAGTTAAACATCTCTCCATATAGTTCACTCAAATTACAGGCTTAGGTACAGGGGCTACTGGGGCTCAACTAAGGATTAGCACCCAGACAAACTGATCTTGTGACCGCACACTCCAGAGTGCTCCCCTGAGAACAAGCTGTGTCCCCAGCAGCCTGCTGAGATCACCTTTGCTGTGGGCAGCTATCTTCCCAAGCAAGGAGATCTGCCTGGGAAGTGAGCCTCCCCCCCACCCCCATATCCTGGCTTCTGATACCCCCTCTTATCTTGTGTGGAAGGGGAACGCCTGCAGATAAGAAAGGTGTCTTCATGTATCGGTTTCCTTGGAGCTCCACACACCTACCTCTCTGCAGGTGCACAGAACTGGACCGTTCCACGGCACCAGAAGTTTCCACGCCCCAAGGAGTATTTCCCCATGTACAGCTGTAGCCGGCCCAGCCTTGTCTTTTGCTGTTCCCTGTGGGACTGTCTGGAGGGAGATGTGCGCTAAGTAAATAAATAACTACCGCCTAGCCGCCTGAGCAGTGGGGGGGGGGGGGACTGAACGACACTGAACACCAGAAAGAGAAGCCAGCGTTTCAAAAGTCACTTTTATGTTATTTAAGGAAAAAATCGCAACATCGCTACAAGCCGCTCAACCCTCTGCATAGCTAATTCTGGACACCAGGAGAACCCCGACAGAACACATTTAAGGATATTCTCTGGGGAACCCAAACCACACAACTTCCTCCCACTTCCACACACTGTTTACTGTAGAAGGCACACAGGTGGCTCAAGCCGTGGAGCTAGACGAAAGATCTAAGATGAGGAATATACAACTGCTTCACAACATCATCTGCCGGGCGGAGGGGAAGCGGGCGGGGGTCAGCTTCCTTGACCGACCCAGTCTAGGATGAGCAAAGTCATTCTGAAGGCAACCTCCTCCGTCACAAGGGAAAGCTATCCGTTCATGTCAGGTTTGCTCTCGAAAAGTTTAAAGCTTCCATCCTCACGGCTATTAATCAGAAACCAAACAGCACTATAGCAGCTGCAACCAACCATCCACGTTTAGGCAAAAGTAAAAAAAAAAAAAAAAAAGGCTACGTAGAAACGCCAGGCACCAGCATGACAATCCCCTTCAACAGATCGTGTGAAAGGCTCGATTGTCTCCTCTGCAGAGATGCTGGTGGTTTCTGCAGCTTGCTTAAAAAATTATATGCCTTTATTGTATTAAAGGAATTCCACAGGGAAGCACAGCCTACTCAGAGACGGCCAACAACACAGGCACTTTTCACGTCCTCCCTCCCAGAGCCGACCGCGGCACTTGACTCTGTGCAAACTGCTGTGAATTTAGCTAATGTTAAGACATCAGCTTTTCTGCCAGTTGCCTCACAGCGGAGATTCTTTGACTCTGTTCAAAGCACACTCCGTAGTTAAGAAAACCCAAGTGAGGCGCAGAGAATGCAAGCAGTCTGGAAGCCCTCAGCACCTGCCTTCTTTTCTCGCGGACGTAAAGAGGTAATGCACAGGAAAGTTTAATTCTACCAAGTGCCTTCTTTCCGACTCCCAGGTCGCTATTAAAACGTCCCTGGTTGGGTTTATTTCTGAAAAATGTTGCAACTACGTGTGACAAAAATTTTAAACAATACCAAATTGTTTTATGCAGAGTTTCCTCCTGGAAACCTGTTTACCCACAAACATCAACATTTCTCTCCTCACCCAGGAAGAATGGAAGTGGGCTTTAGGTCAGCCTACAAGGGGAGGAGGGGAGAGGGGGTGAGAGAGAAGAAGAGCTAGCCAGAGACAGGCGGAGCGAGTCAGAAAGTCAGAGCCGGGCAAGCGCTGGCAGACTTGTTCGCGCACAGCCACAGTCCTGAGTGGGGCCCGCGTTCTTACCAGCACAGAGCTCTCGGTCTCCGCGTCTCCCTGGGCCGGATCCTTGTACTGCAGGGGGGACTCGATGACCAGCTCCTTCTTGTCATTTCTCCCACTAGTCCTGTACTTATCAGCCTGCATTCTCCACCCAGAACCGTGGTCAGAAAGCCTGCAGCAGGGACAGCTGAGAGTCCCCTGCTGCTTGAGGCACGGGCACACACACCACTGGCCAGAGGACGGAAAGGAAGCCGGTTTCCCAGGCACGAAGGGTCAGCCTTACTGGCTGGATGTGCGGAGCCTGAGGGGTGGGAAGGCATGGCCGAGGAGAAGGCCAGCCTCCAGGGGTGTTACTACAGCTCGGAAAATGGGAGGCTCCTGCTCGCTGGCCAAAGGAAAACAAACCCCAAACAGAACAATACACAGTGTGCTGCCTCTGTGATGAAAGACCAGCCTCACTGTGTCTGTCTGCTCCGCGTGGCGTGGGCCAAATCAATATGAGTCCAAACAGCGCAGAGCCGAAAAGACTGCCCGTGGATCTCAGTGAGACTCCCTCGTCTTTGCTTCCACACTGAGGCTCCCAGCTAGGGAGCCTGACAGTCTAGAGCCGCAGTTTCAGAATGTTTTCCTGTGTGCGCTAAGTCTAAGCGCCCAATACGTGGGTGGCTGCTGATCAAAGCAGGACCAGACAACCACACAAGGGTATTCCAATCACTTCTCACGGAAGGACAGACAGCAGCAGGCGAAATCGCAAGCATCTACTAACTGTTAAGAGTATGCCGAATGAATTAGCATTCCATGCAACACAAGCGTTCGCCACGAACGTTTCCTTTGCCCGCACCAACATGTGTGTGTACTAGGAGGTGTGCACCCAGCGCTAAGGGATGAAGACGGTCAGAGTGGGCACGTGAAGCAGAAAGTCTCTTCTCTGGAGAGCAGGAAACAGATGGGAAGCCAAGACAAAAGCGTCCTACAGAGACAGACACACAGGAAAGCCCAGGGAAACAGCTAGGTTACTTTCAGGGTCCTACTTGCTGCCCCTCCCCCAGTGTGCCTCCAGAAGTCTACTTTATTATTTCCTCATATTCACGGTGAAGTAACTTTTTAAAAAAAAAAAAAAAAAAAAAAAGGTAAAACAGAAGCATTGGCGGGATTTGCTAAAACGGCGCAGGGCAGGGAGAGCATGCGTGGACCGTGGGATTAAGTATAGTGATGCACTTCCAGGATTAAATATACTGATTTATTTCCAGGCGGTGCTTCAAATGGGAGCACCTCCCGTTTGGTGCCTCTGTTTATTTCTCTGAAATCGGGAAGCATCTAGTAACCGACACAGATTTAGTAACAGTCTGTAAACAGGGAACCTAGCTCTAAAGCATCCACAGCCCCGAAGTACAGAACACTTGGGGAACAGAACCGGCAGAAGAAACGCAGGTATCATCCCCACCCCCTCCCCATACCCCCTCCCCACACCCCACTCTCCAGGCACAGCGAATGAGGCTGGCAGTGGGAACTAAGGGGCTAACCAGTGCCCATTCCGCCCCCCCTTCTCCCCGCTAGCACCTGTCACTGTCATTTAAACACCAGAAATCCTTTTGAGTATGGGCATTAATGGTTCAATAAATAAACTACATTTAAAAATTAGTTAACTCGCTGGGTGTGGCTGCTCACACCCACAATTCCACTCAGCAATTCTGAGGCATGAACTCGGGAACCTGAGGTAGGAGGACTGCCTCCTGTTCAAGGCTAGCCTGGAATAAAAAGTGAGCTCTTATGTCAAGAGAGAAACAAAACCTGGCTTTTTTAATAAACTCGTTTTTAAAGAGTTGGGAACATAGCCTGGATGGTGGAATGTTTGCCTGACAGGCACAGCCCTGGGCTCCGTACTGAGCACCACACTAACCCAGAGTCGAGATGCATGCCCTGGGCTCTGTACTGAGCACCACACTAACCCAGAGTCGAGATGCATGCCCTGGGC
>NC_022019.1:33375545-33398189 GCF_000317375.1 Microtus ochrogaster
GGGCTCCGTACTGAGCACCACACTAACCCAGAGTTGAGATGCATGCTCTGGGCTCCGTCCTCAGCACCACACTAACCCAGAGTCGAGATGCATGCTCTGGGCTCCGTCCTCAGCACCACACTAACCCAGAGCTGAGGCACAGCCCTGGGCTCCGTACTGAGCACCACACTAACCCAGAGTCGAGATGCATTGCTCTGGGCTCCGTCCTCAGCACCACACTAACCCAGAGTTGAGGCGCATGCCCTGGAATCACAACACTATGGGGGCAGAGGTTGAAGGATCAGAGTTTCAAGGCCATTCCCTTCCTAAAATAAATATGAAGTTCAAGCCCCATGTGGCCCCCCAAAAGGAATAAACTGGGCAGTGGTGGCGCACGCCTTTAATCCCAGCACTCGGGAGGCAGGTGGATCTCTGTGAGTTTGAGGCCAACTGGTCTACAAGAGCTAGTTCCAGTACAGGCTTCAAAGCTACAGAGATAAACCCTGTCTTGAAAACAAAAACAAAAAATAGAAAAAGAAAGAAGGAAAGAGAGGAGGAAGAAAGAGAGGAAGGGAGGAAGGGAGGGAAGGAAAACTATCCAAGACTTAGAAATTGGGTAGGTTGTAGGGTAATCTTTCAAAATTCAGGTTTTCTCATCAAAGCTGCATTCCAAAATAGTCTGACCCATGAATTTGAAAAATCGTTGTAAGGTTACAAGAGAATTCAAAAGGGAAGGAGGTTCAGTTACAGTCACTAAAAGAACCACCAAATCGAAATTTAGAAGTATCCTAGGCATGAGAAACTAGAAAAATGATGTCAGATACTGACATGAGCAACAGCTCAAAACCCTTTCTATGTGGCTCACAGAACAGGCCACTCCCTCCTCAGACTTCCACGGCCCCAGAATCCCTGTCCTCTAAGGAGACACGCTATCCAGAGCTACCGAGCCAAACCACAGCAGCATCTGGTAGTGGTGCGGAGGTGTCAAAGCCTTACTCAAGAAGCACCATGGCTCCATGGGCTTGTCTACTTCACGACTCTATATAACTTAGCCCTGCTTCTTACATTGGCAAACTGATGTGGAGTTTAAATGTACGCAGAGGCCACCTGGCAAACAAGGGTGAGGATCCAGTGTGCGCCCTCCACCGAGACACCGTGCTGAACTGACTTGTTCTAACAACTGCTGAGAAGATGTCAGCCAGCAACAACCGATATTGTCAACGTTTGTGTGCGACCTTATGAGGGGGGCTCAGTGAAGTAGTAAACAGTCTGTGTGCCGGCACATTGAGGATCACGCAGTGTAAGTCCTGCTGTTATTTCCGTGCTAAAGTAAGAAACTCTAGTCTTAAATTCAGGACTCTGGCTTTATGGCCTAAAAGAGCAGCTCCACCAACTGCACTGGAGCAATGCATTGCAAAGATCTCCAGCAACTGAAAATTAAATCCTGTCGTGGATGCGGAGTTTGGGGCTGAGCCTCTGCAGTCTCCCTCAGGCTGAGGTCAAGGCTAGCCTGCGCTACATTTCAAGACCGAAAAGGCAGGGCTATGGAGAAGTTCAGCAAGCACGAACACGTGAATTTGGATCTCCGTAGAAAAGCCTGGCGTGGCAGTGTGGACGTCCACAAGACAGCTGCTGGCGAGGGGAAGGGATAAGCGGCTTTGGGAGCTAATTTGTTAGCCTGTAATGGGTGACTCCAGGTTCAGCGAGAGATCCAATCTCAGAGAATAAGGTGAAAAGCAATCAAATATGCCAGACAGCAATCTCTGGCCTACACATGTAAGACACACGCATCTGAGTGCAAACACACACACACACACACACCTATGTGAGCATATACCTCTCACTGTCTCTACACACACACACACACACACACACACACACACAGAGCATTCTTTTTGCTGACCCTGACAGAAGTTTTCACACGCACACGTGCACACGCACGCACACACAGCGTTCTCTTTTTGCCGACCCTGACAGAAGTTTTCACATGCACACAAGCACACATGCATGCACACACAGCATTCTCTTTTTGCTGACCCTGACAGTGGTTTTCACGCACACGTGCACACGTAAGCACACACAGCGTTCTCTTTTTGCTGACCCTGACGGTTGTTTTCACGCACACGCACAAGCACACGCGCATGCACATGCACACACGCACATACACACAGCATTCTTTTTGCTGACCCTGACAGTTGTTTTCACGCACATACACACACACACAAGCACACGCGCACGCACATGCACACACAGCATTCTTTTTGTTGACCACGACAATCGTTTTCAGATACTCGTTTGAAACACCACATGTTCATGCCATTAGTCAGGCGTTTTCCTAAGGACTTTGTGTACTTTCTTCAAAAGATTTAGCAATGACTTTCTATGTGCTTTATTTAATTGTTCTCTGAATTCCTAGGCAGCCAGGATAGAAAGGCAAACACGTTGAGTTTCCATAAGGTAAAACACGCCAGGTTCTGAAGGAACCTTGTGCAAGTTTCTCAGGCAAAGGTTTATGCAAAAAGGGCTGATGTGTGTTCACCAAGGTTCTCCACTATCTACAGGAAATGCCCTGCATGCGCCTTTAATCCCAGCACTCAGGAGGCAGAGCCAGGCGGATCTCTGTGAGTTCGAGGCCAGCCTCGTCTACAGAGTGAGTTCCAGGACAGCCAAAGCTGTTACACAGAGAAACCCAGAAAACAACAAAAAGGAATTCGCATGCCAGACCATCCCGTCTCTCTATTTACACTCCAGACCAAGTAAAGCCGTCACCTGTCTGTCCCGAGATCGCTGACTCCTTCAAGGGGCCCAGCTCAAGAAAATCTCTGGGTATGAGACCTCCCGTCGGGTGACTCAGGTGACTGGAAATGTCACCTCTCAGGATGCTTCAGACCTATGGCCACCGAGGGAGCTGAATGATGTCTCGTTCAACCTCCTGATCCCAAGGCTCAGAAGAGGATGTGGTTTCTCCATGCCTCAGGACAAGAGGACACCTGATGAAAGAGCAGCACCCACAGGAAATGCCATTTCAGAGGACAGGAAGCAGGTGGCCATGCTTTCCTCTACGATCTTCTAAAAGGAGGTGGATGTCAGGCCTGTGGATCTAAACGACACCAACATCACTGAGCCCCTGGACCCGCTGGCCTCAACGGGTTCACACACCCATGAGAGGACACCTAGGACCGTGTGTTGGGGATACACCGTGAGAGTAGCGCAGCCGACCGCAGTAACTCAGGACCCAGTGTGTGCTTCCACAGACAGGGCTTCAGTGCTCAAATGTCAGCATGCACTCAGCCCTACCTGCTGGGTATGCAAAACCACAAAAGCTTACAGGGAAACTGGAGGCAGTTCCTAGGAAGGCTAACTTTAGACCTCTGCCTTGCCTTCTCTTCCTCCCAGGAGAATGCCCACCACACTCCAGGAGGCCGCAGGGCCCCCCCGCCCCCCCCCCATGCTCAAACCTCTCAAAGCCTCCTTCCCCAGGAAGCCTACTGGATCCTCCAACCAGGATGGGTTGGCTCCTCCTCTTGGGGGCCCACCTTTGGATTCCCAGCCTGACGTGGCTGGTGCCTGCGATGCCTGTGCTCCCTGATCTCAGGGCTGACGCACACCCACACCGGCTGAAGGCAGGACTGACTCACGTTAAGAAGGAGTGTGCTCACGTGTGTGGCTGGTGTTAGGACACTGGTTACCGTCACCCCAGCCCACAGTGGAAAGAAGTATTTATTAAAGATGGCACTGTCGTTTGCTGAACGTAGACTTCAGCTAAGAAAATGTCTCTCCACAAGGCTTACTAGATGTTTTGTGAGATCTTTCCAAGTACTGTAACTAGACTCTTTTAAGAACACTAACAATAGGGTTGGCGAGTTGTCTCAGTAGGTAAAATCACATGCGACCAGACTTGGAGACCTGAGTTTGATACCCAGGACTCATAAGTACAAATAATTTGATTTTTTTTTTTTTTTTTTTTTTTTTGGTTTTTCGAGACAGGGTTTCTCTGTGGCTTTGGAGCCTGTCCTGGCACTAGCTCTGTAAGACCAGGCTGGTCTCGAACTCACAGATAATTTGATTTTTTAAACAAAGCATAAAGAACATAGCAGGGCAGCTCACATCTCTAATCCCAGCACTTGGGAGGCTGAGGCAGAGGATCACCATGAGTTTGGGGCCAGCCTGGGCTAGAGGCCAGCCTGGGCTAGGGAGTAAGACTGTCTTTAAAAATAAATGAACAAACTTGGTTTTGGCAATGAGTCTATGTAAATCTTGAAACTGTACTTGCTGTTGCTAATAACCATACGAGAAATAACCACACAGGGAATAAATACGCATGATGTCAGCCTAAAGGCTTTTAAACTCTTTGTCAAGGCCTCCTGGCACACCAAAGGTACATTTAAGTCACAAAAATTAGCTTTAAGGGCAAAAGAAAACTCACAGATGCGTGTAAGCGTCTCTAATAACATGACCATTCCTCTCTCCAGTTAAGGTAGACAATGATAAAAAGTAGAAACTACCAGAACCACAAAGGGAGGCAGCGGATAAAGTTTTCCCATAGTGTTGTTGACCCTGTTGGGCTTGCTGGCCAAAGGAAAGGAAAGGTATCAGGAAATGACCTGCACTCCTGAGAACAACCAGAACTTGACAGGAGCAGCCACAGGGAGAAAGGGGCATTGGGATGGAGAGGGACATGGGAGGGTCACTTTAGGAAAGGACAGAGTTGACAGAGACTGGCAGCCATGTGGGAGGAGCAGGGCCCCTTAGAGAAGAAGCTCGATTTACATATTCGCCTCACTAGGTATCTGGCTGAACAACCACAGAGATGAAACCTGCATTACTACGTATTCTCTTGTTTCTCAGCAGGGGACCCAGGACCTAAGGAGCCCCCGAAAATGACAGAGCTGTGTGTGCCCCTGAGTTCTCCAAGGTGAGGCCTCCAGAGCTTACTAATCCAGTTCTCAGAGGACGGTTGAGGAGAAGCCGCCCATCACCCACCACCGAAGGAAACCCACAAATCTCATCACACTGACGTGCCCAGGTTCCCGAGGTGGGGATAACAGCAATTTCCAGTCACTAGATGGCACTCAGGACACCACCAGGAATACAGGTCAGGAAGTGGGTAACAAGAGACCTCATGACCAATACATACAGCTGTGAAGTAGGGCAAATACCCGATCAACAGTTTCCCAAGAACAGCTGAAGCTATTGAGAAAATGCTTACGGTATCACACACAGGCAAGAGTTTAAAAACACAAACTGCGGTCATTGGTTCTCTTCAGCGTGTGGAACCATTTGTATTCTTCCCCCCTCTGAAATCATCCACATTTTGTACGTTTTCTTCAGACACACAGTTTACTCCTGCGGAAACAAACGCACGAGAGCAGGCGAGAAGGCTCATGGACGCCTGCTGCCCGAGCCTGACAAACTCAGGACCCGCACAGCTGGAGGAGCAAAGCAGCCTCCACGCCTGTCCTCTGACCACCCCCCACATGTGTGCACGCGCACACAGATACACACACAAAGGAAGTGTGACAAAAATGTTTCTTAAAGGGATAAGTGAACGAACAGGGTTATGAGAAAATGAATGGACTTAGCACACTATTAAGCAGGCCACACAATCTCAGAAGTAAAAAAAAAAAAACAAAACGAAAATGCATATTCTCTCTCCTAGGCAGAATCCAGCAAATGGCATCCACAGAGGTGCAAATGGGAACACACGGGAGCAATGCGACAGGAATAAAAGAGACAAAGCTAAACACACAGGCAGGAGGCTGGACGGAACTCAGGTAGCAGACGTGCATTATGGGAGGTTATAAAGTTAATAGTAATTTTAGTTCTGAGTCTATCATGGGGGGGGTGTTCTGGTGGTGACTAAGAGCTTAAAATACTGCAAGCGTGCAATTGAATGTGCTGCTCCATGGCTCCCTTTCCAAACGCCTATTCCAACTGCATGAAGTTCACTGAGGTCTACAGACTTTGGGTGGGGTTCATTTTGGTGTATAACATTTTTATTTATTTTCAAGTTTATCTAAAATAAAGTTTACCTTTAAAACAGCCTTTTCTGCGCTCCCCAACCCAATGCATATTGATTAAACTCCTTCTCTGCTCTTTGTGGTCCTTGTCTCTTGAATTGGCTACTGAGATAGGTGGCCGGGCCTACCCTGTCGGTGTTCCTAGAGTCACGGCTTTGGGTAGCAACTCCAGCTACACTGTTGGCAAGAAGGCTAGAGGGGAAGATGGATGCTCCTCTTTATCCAAGTCTCAAGGATGCTACATTGCCGGGCAGGGAGAAAGGGGCAGGCACTGAGGGAGGAAACTGAACCGCAGAGTGATGGTGACCAGGGATAGGCTCTGTCGGCAGCCACAAGACATTTTACCTGCGACATCCTCCTCTTTGTTCCTTTATCTCCCCCCACACACCGCAGCCTCCGTCCCCCACATCTGGCATTCTACTTCCTGTTGAGCCTTGACAAGCCTTTCCTTCGGAAGCATCAGAGCATAAGGATTCTGGCCTGCTGTGTCCCTGCTCACTCAAGTCCTCAAGCAGGGAAGACGATGCTGAGAAACATTCACGAAAGGAGCCTGCTGGAGACTCACGACCACCCCAGACGGCAAACATAACCATGAGTTTTACCAGCTGATGGGGGGGGGGGTGCGGTGACGACAACTCCAACAGCAATGTCAGTCATCCATCTCAGGGATGGAAATTTACACAGCCAAGGAAAACACAGGGTGCCTGGGATTTCTCTCAGGAAACCCAACTCCAGGTGCAGGTAACTGACACTCGGCCTCAGCCATGCTTGGCTGCTTTTCAGCACACTAGCGCCTAACCCAGCGCTGCCAACACAGCAGACGCTACCAACACAGCGGATGACACCTCACCTCAACAGTTCTCACAGGGTGAATGAGGGACCAGACGACACCTCACCTCAACAGTTCTCACAGGGTGAATGAGGCACCCTCACATGGTAAGGCTTGCACAAACCCCAATCTCAAAGCAAGAGCTGGAATTTTCTCTTTCCTCTGTTCACCACACACAGGGACGTTAAAGGCCAAGGAGTGCGTTCTTGGTGAGAAAAACAAACAAAATTCAATTATCTAGCTTTTGTTGGTGTGAATTTGTTGATAGGAATCTGGCACTCAATGTTTTCCTTTAAGTTAAAATGTATCTTTTAAGTATCACTGTAAGATAAACTTCACTCCCCTTCTCTCACAGCCCCCTTCCAAATCAAAGAGAAGTTCAAAATGGCTCCACCTAAGGTTACTGGTTTGTAAAAACCTCTATTTGTACCTGTTAAATTGACTTAAAGTATCTCCATGGGTTTTCCAAGGAACAAAGCCAGCTAGACCATCATAATACCTCTGATACTATTTATGTAATAACATTGTTTACATTTGATATGTAATGACATTGTTTACAGGTGAAGATCATTGTCTTCATATATTGCACAGTTGTTTATTCTCTTAGTCTTCAAGTTAGATAGGTATTGAGAATTATATGTTTGTCATATTTATTTTTAGGTTAATCAGGTCTTTTATATACACAGAGATTATATTTAGTATAGACAGTATAATCTTCAGCCTCTTCGAAGAGCTGTAGAAAATGGCCTTTAATCTAACCTAGAATTCTGTGCCAACAAGACACAATTACTCAGCTGTGACCATAGGGACACAGTGAACGGTAGGTCACATAGCTCTAATTATTCCCAGGAGGCACAAATGACAGAGAGGAGCACAGGCCTCCAGTCAAACGCTGAGACACCTTCTGAAAACAGGCAAAGGGAAAGTCCACCTCGAGGAAATTATGCAAATACATTGCGGCATTTTCCTGGGCTCTTCCAGCTCAAATCAGCTGGTGCTTAAGACAATGAGTGTGTACAGTAATACCTGCTTCCAAACAATGACTGGGAAGTCCCCCACTTAAAGCCCCGCGGGCCACATCCCTTCCTTAAGATAGCATCTCCAGCAGTCAGGATGACAGCTCCCTTGTCCAGCTGCTAAGTGAGGGCCAGTGGTGTCTACCCCCACAATCCATGCTGACAGTCACTGCCTGTCCACATGAATGGGGGAGACGGCCAAGGCCGACAGAACACAGACAGTGTTGGGGGGCTCACTCATCCCGGGCAGTCACAGGACCCCACCCCACTGCCATAGGAAAGATTAGTAAATCAAATGACTTTCTTCCTGGTGACAAATGATGGTACCAGAGCTGAAATGGAAACACATTCAATAAGGAGGATGAGTATGAAGAGGTGGTCCGTCCAAGCTTCCTTCCTCCTGGCTGGCCGTCAAAACATGAGCCACACTACGCAGATGACGGCTCTGACCACAGCGAGGATGGAGCTACAATCCACTTTATCAGCCCTTCTCAGCCTGACGGTACTTCGGTAACACGTCCGCTCAATGTTGAAATTTCTGCCCGGCGTGGAGATGCACGCCTTCAGTCCCAGGCCGATCTCTTTGAGGTCGAGGCCAGCAGAATCTATATAGCAAGTTCCAGGCCAGCCAGGGCTACAGAGTGGGAGCCCTGCTTCAAAAGGATTGTAAAAATAAATACTTCCTTAAAGATTAGATTTTTAAATGTTTTTTCCACAAACACACAAAATGATAAAAGCATGAGACGATGGATATGCTAATTGAGTGTTTCATTTAATCAGCCCACGGTATAAATGTGTATCAAAACGTCCCCACTGTGCCCTATAAATATAGAGTTATTGTCGGCTGAGATAATTTCTCCTTTTAAAATTATTTTACTTTTTAATGATGTGTGCGTGGTTGTGCCTGCGTATATATGTGAGCACGAATACAGATGCTCTCAGAAGCTTAGGAGAGGGCGTAAGAGGCCCTAGAGCTGGAACACCAGCAGCTGTGGCCACCTGATGTGGGTGCTGGGGAGCAAACCTGTCTCCGGTCCAGGTATAAAAGCTCTTAACCACTGAGCCACCTCTCTAGCCCCAAAATAATCTTTTTATTTTAAGCTTTAATCATATTTTACTTGTGTGCATGGTGTTTCGTGGGAGCAGGCGCACACAGAGCAGGTGTGGGGATGGAGGACCATTTCTGGGGTGACTCTCTGCTTCTGCCATGCGTCCCAGGGACTGAACTCGGGTCGTCATGCCTTCCCATCAAGAGACTTTACCTAAGGAGCCACACTTTGCTGTTCCTAGAACAAAACGAAATAAAATAAAATAAAAAGAAGCTATCCATGCGACACAACAGACCTCATCTTTCCCTCTCACACAAGGAGAAGCAGACTCTGGGAGTGGGAGTCCGGTGGACGAGTGTGATGATCAATCAACCCGGGCAAACCTCAGTCCTCAGGAATCCCCCACCAAGGGAGGCCGGGCCTCAAGCCTCTGCCTGCTCAGATGCAGCTAAACACAAAACAAAGGAGGCTTCCAACTCCGCCTAACGAGCGGCTCTCCAAACACACTTTTCTATGTACGGTTTGCCAAGACCTCAATGGGGAAGTGGAGACATATTGTTTTTATTATTGTAATTGTGGCAGGGATAAGCAAGGAAAACAAAAAAGCCATTTACCCAGTCTTCAGGGACTTGAGGGATGTTCTTACTGAACCGAGTCCACCTTGGCCCTTCAGCGTGCCAGCAAACGTTATTGTATGCAGAGACTGGGTATGCTTTTAATTAAATAGCTTATCCTAAATTCACACTGTGCCATGGCTTTGAGCTAGGTTCAGCCATTAATCCGAGACATGGTGATTAAGCTTTTTTTCTTTTTTCGAGACATAATTTTGCCTCCCTTTTGCTCACATAAGCGTCTTAGGGGAGGCACAATGAATATGGGAAGCTTTTCTATGTCTGAAAATAAAAGGTCTAAAGAAATGGAATAAAAGTCAACATTCATAATGATTATATTTGAAATGTAGAACAAATGGCTTTCTCTCCTTCCCTTTAGCCTGATTTTTAAATTTTCCTTTTAATAGTCATGAATTACTTTAAATTAAATACTTCTTTAAAATTTCAAAGTCATTTGGGAAATAATTCAAATGAATGTCTGTGGAGGTGGCCAATGCTTAAATGCAACTTCTTCCAGGGCTGGTGCCAGAGGGTGGTGACTTCAGTCACCAAATTCACAAGAGCACTGGGGTGGGGGGGACCTCAGAAATGAAAACAGTAATACTTAAATGAAACGCTTGAGCATAAAAAGGAAATTGAAATTTTTCTCCTAAAACCTGTGATATACAAATCAAAACCGTTTCCTTTGCCTCAGGACCAGCATGACTTCCTAGGCAGGCACCAGGACACGGGCACCAGGGTGCTGGCACCGCCTAGGCCTCCAAAGACCCGGCCACGCGGCTCTCACTTTATGAACAAAAGCTTCGTGAGTCCCAGGAGAGGAGGTGCATCAGGAGCCCTTACAGGACAACTTTAACAGACCTTGATTTCGGATCTTCTTATCCCTTGACCTTGAAGAAATCAACTAACTTCTAAAGCTCCGAGTGACCAGAATTTAAAATCTCAAGCTCAATAACCACGACGCTTCTCTGTCAGATGGTAAGTAGCACTCTTGGGACCATTTGAGCAGGAAAGCCAACCCACTCCATGGGAACCCTCGTGTCCTGGTTCTGATGAAGATGGACCTCCTGAAGGCTGTGAGCAGGGAACAGAGTGGAGGAAAGAGGACCTGAGAAGCATGGCAGAGCCATTCCTGCCGACTTCTCCAATGAAGGAAGCAGGAAACAGAACGGACTGAGATGTGCTCTCAGAGAGGAAGGGCAGCTTCAGAGGTGACACGGCCCGCGGACCTGGATCTCCTGGCTTCTCTGCCCTGAACTTTAGCACAAAGGCAGAAGTCCTGGCTGCCTCCTGAAGTCTCACTCCTCTGCCTCAGGAAATGCTATCTATCACTTTGGAATGCTCTCCCACCACCTCGACCTGTTGGGTGCCTGCTCACCTCCTAAGCTACAGCCCAAAGTCCCGCCCTTTCATAAGGTCCCAGAACACTCAGTCCTAAAGAATGTCTTTCTGGTCCAGATAAATGGAGGTGACGCCAGAGCCCTGTCTTACAGCAGCTGCCAATCCTGGTTATCCACTGAGTTGGGAAGTTTAAAATAACAACAACAATAACAATAAATACTAAAGCTATTATTGTGGTTCCATTATCCCAGGGTCCTGCCTGGACCTTCTGAATTGCTATCTTGAACCAAAAGCCAGGAGTCTGCATTCCTTCCCGGCTCCCCGGGTGACGGTGTGCTGCAGGCAGATGCTCATCTATATCCTATAGGCTTTGCTTTAATAACTGGATGTGCGTGAAGAGCAGACATCCGTGGTGGAAATCTGAAAGCAGGAAATCACGGGTGGGTACCCAGAAATACCTGTGCACAGGTATAACACAAGGGACTGTATTTAGCAAAAAGTAGGAGATGAACCAGAAGGGAGAGCGGAGCCAGGGATGGAAGATGCACGGAGCTTTACTCGAAATGTCTCTGAAAATCTGCACAGTTCCGTGATTGATCATTTCCTATCTAGTCAACTTTTGGGGAGGCTCTGTCTCTCCCTGACCCCCCAAAGGCCAAACTTTCAAGAAGGGCCTTCCAGAACACGACGAGGGGCACACATCTCTCAAATGCTTCTAATGTTGTGTCAAGCATGGAACCCTTGCTAACAGTACCCTCTCCCCATAGGATGTAGAATGAAGCCAAGTTGAGCCTGTGGTTCCCTCTCCACGGTCCTCTTGCTTGTTGCAGGCTGACTTACAAACTTCCACTCAAGTATCAAACCTGTGACCAGGGCTAACTCACAGCAATGATGTGATTTGGTTAGAGAAGAGCAGAGTGAAACTCTGGGGGTTTCCTCTCCACCTAAGAGGAGTAAAATGTGAAGTCGCATCGTCTATCCATGTCCTCCACTGTAATTTTGTTGGGGAGACAGAGACAGACAAGAGAGGGAGAAAGAGAGATAAAAGGGAGAGCGAGAGCGAGGGAGCGAGCTAGAGAGAGAGAGAGAGAGAAAGAGAGAGAGAGAGAGAATGAGAATGTTACTATCTAACACAAACCGAATGTTACAATGTTTCAAAAGAAACCTGTTCCTCAGACTCACACCTTACAGCTGCCCCCTTCCTGAGCTTCTCAATTCCCTGGTATAAACCTTATCTGAATGATGGTAAAGTACGGAATTTGAAACAAGTTTTGTTCGTAGCATCTCCATTGTGGCTTCTTCTTGCTGTCTGGTGGCTGTCAACTTGACATACTCTAGAGTCACCTGAGCATACGGATCATCTTCCGTGGTAACAGACCTAGAAGGGCCCAGCCCACGGCAGCTGGCACTATGCCTAGCCAGGTAGGTGGTCCTAGCTTGTGTAAGGAAGTTAACTGAGCAGGTCAGAGCAGTTAACAAGCCAACAGCAGCAAGGGTCCTTCGTGATTTCTACTTCAAGCTCTTGTGTGAATCCCTGCTCTGACTTCCCTCAGTGACCAGCTGTGACCTGGAAAGGCAGACCAAAATCCTTCCTTCTCAGGTCATTCAGAGCCTTACAGAACACAGAAAACAGTGGTGGTGGTGGTGGCGGCGGCGGCGGCTGCTGAGGTTTTACTATTTATTGAGACAAGGTTTTACTCTGTAGCCCTGGCTGGCCTGGAAGCTACTGTGGCCTTGACTACAGGAAGAACTCTCCTTGCCTCTGGTGAGCCGTGGGCCCAGCTCTACATTTTATTTACTCTGAGCAAGGTCTCAATGATATATAACTTTAAACTGGTAATCCTCCTGTCTCTAATCCCAAGTGCTAGGATTGTATGTGTGAGCGCCCCATGGAGACTGCATTTTAAACTATAACTATGTTAAATAGCACCGTCACCAACATCTCGTTTTGAGATAACTGCAGTATACACTACCTTAAAGGCCATTAACACAGCGCAAGACACAGAGGTCCAGGCTTACTAATTCATCAACAGCTGAGTTAGAGCAACCCCAACCATCGCCAGCGTCGGCTGTCCAGACATGATGTGTCACCTCCCAGTCATGATTTACCTCAGGGGCACGCAGCGCAGACTGATGACACCAGAGCACTGACAAAGGTGGCTTCTCCAGACTTCTCTGCAACTCAGGAACAAACATTAAGGCCAGAGTTGACTGAGCCTGCTTTATCCTTCTACTACGGCACTGGCTTGGCCAGACTCTGGGTGTCGAGGTACATTCCATCAGAGAACACTTCAGGAAAGAACCAAAATGTTCCTCTGCATTTACCCAGTGATCCATTCATGTATGAAGGTCCTTGCTGCTCAAATACTCTGAACATGTATGTGCGTGCACGCGTGCATGCGTGCTATGTGTGTGTGTGTGGGGGGCATGTATGTGTAAGTGTGGAGGGCGGAAGACAACCTCAGCTGTCATTCCTCAGGTGCCATTCACCTTGTTTTTGAGGCAGGGCCTCTCATTGGCCGGAAACTCACCAAATAGGCTAGACTGGCTGATCAGAGACCCCAGTGGCTCTTGCCTCTGCCTCCCCAGTCCTGGGATTATAAGTGTACGTTACCACACCCAGTTATTTTTTTCTAACATGTTGTAAGGTGTCAACTCATGGACTTTACTGATTGGGCCATCTCCTCACCTCCTCTATAAGCAATCTTAACCACAGAGTACTATATAAAGATGGGACATTCCAGGAGCACACAACCTCCTGCAGGATGAGTGTACAATGGTCTAAAAAGAATGTAGACAAGCAACTTCATTATCCACCATGGCAGGGAATGGGCTAGGCCTGCCCCGTCCGGCTTGCTTGCTACTGGCCGCATGGCTACTCAGACAGAGAGATGTTTACAAACTAAGTTTCAAAGACTATGCAAGGAAAAAAACAACAGAAAATATCTTACTAGCGGGATACACATGACTGAGAATTAAAGCTAGGGTCCTCTACATATTAGACAAAAACTGCACCATTAAGCGATATCCTAACCTTTTTTACCTTTTCTAGCAGGGTCTCTAGTTCCCAGGCTTAAATTTGCTTTGGAATCCAAGGCAGACCTTCAGCTCAGATCCTTAGCCTCCAGAGGACGAGCCTGGGTCATAAAAACTAGATTATCGCTAATTTTCTTAATGATTAGAGCTCAAAAGGATTTTCAATTTACTAGGTTTAACGAAGTATATTACTAAAATCAATGTCATCTGCTCCTTTTCCTGTTTCTAATACAACTACCAAAATATATAACTATATATGTAAACAAATATATTTACGATTATATGAGTGAAACTTACATATATAAAATATTATGGTTTGGGGGTTTAGCTAGAGAGAGGATACATATTCTATCTTATTAATAGGATATATATATCAATATATTGATATATCTAATATATTGATCCTATATTGATCTCTGTATTATTTTTCAAAAAACTGATAAAATAAAAAGACTTTATTATTGGACAATGCTATATTAGATGGTCTCTAATCCTGTCATTTTTTTTCCTAGGCAGAACACACACACACTTTCCAATCTCCTCGGCACTTAAGAGATTGAAGTTCTTTTAGACAAGAGCAAAAGGAAATGTGAAATGGCCATGGTGTGGCTAAGTCTAGCACAGTTCTAAAACACACTGCTTTCTAAAACACACTCTTCCTCAGCCTGTGGGTTTGCTAGAGGCAGCGACTCTGGAGGTGGCCTCCAAGGAGGCCCCAGCAACAAGCAGCCACAAGATGGGAAGCAGCTAGGTTTCTGAGCCGTCACACCCAAGACCACCCAACATACAGCCGCCGGATCCGGCAGGGCAGAGTTCCCACAGCTCGTCACAGCAGCCAGCATCCCTTGACTAATTACCCCACTATGAGACGGGGTCACAATAGGCAGGATGACTGACTAGCTGTGGCCGGGAGCTGTCGGGAGATGTTTCGGAGATGAGGTGTCACTGCAATGGTATCTGTAAGTGGTGGGCGCTTCCTGACTCCACAGTGCCGGTATCACCAAGAAAGCTTGTCAAAACACGGACTGCTGGGCCTCTTCTAATCCTCTCTAGGGTGATCCAGCCATGGAGGTCTGTGTAGGAGGCTTGGCCCACCAAGAGCACCTAGACTCCCCCCCATCCCCACCCAGAGCCTCCTGTGGGCCAAGCTGCCAAGGCTTCCCCAGTACAAGGGGAGCCGATTCACCATTGTGGAATGCCATTGAGAATCTGCTCTAATGAGCTCCCAAGTGAAGCTGCTGCTGGCCCTTTAAGGCTTCAAGTGTGTTAGAGCACAGTTAGGGAGCCAGATCTTTAGGCTTAGACAGTATTCTTTGAAGCTGTAGAAGAGAATGAAAAGTCCTGGAGGAGAAAGAAGCTGCATCCCCACCAGACTCTGATGCTGGACAGGCCGGTGTAGTGAGATTCTGGGAAAGGGGCAGAGAGTGGGGAGAGGTGTCTGCAGAGGAGAGAAAATGGAGTCAGATCCCTGGGAGCTGCAGGTACAGGCAGTTGTTAGCCACCCAACATGGAGAGTGGAAAGTGAAGTCTGGTTCTCTGCAAGAGCAGCAAACACCCAAGCACTGAGCCATCCCCTCAGCCCCTTTGAGGGCTTTAAAGCAGAGCCCCCACTCCACAGTGCAGACCTTCCCACGACCCTCACGATTCCCAGGAACACAGCAGTGGTACAGTACAAAGCCATGATGGTTACCGCCCAGGTCCAGGCCAATTCCCAGCAACCACATGGTGACTCACAACCATCTGTAATGAGATCTGGCACCCTCTTCTGGCCTGCAGGCATACATGCAGACAGAACACTCTATACATAATAAATAAAGAAGATCTAAACAAAATAAAACTCTAAGATCACAGTGAACCATGTCCCACAGAATCACGGCTCTATTTCTAACCATCCCACCCTACCACAGAAGCATCTGTATCTACCGGCGACATAAATACACTGTGACAGGATTGCTGAGCGCAGATCGCACAAACAAGCTTGCCCTTAGTGCTGGGCCTGATGGACCTGGGGGAAGACACAAAATGTTTTTGTGTCTCCAAGTAGCACTTTTAGGGTCTGAGAAAAACATCCTCTTTGAACAGAGTCCACTTATGATTAGTTAGAGAAAGTGATTAAAGATGCCTTTAAAGGTTTATTTAATTTTTTTCCTCACTATAATTAGAATTATATAGCTAATACATAGAATGTCCTTGTTTTGGGTAGCAAAGAATGAGAGGTTTCAGCACAAAAAGAATAAAAAAGTATTATGCAACACATTCAAAAATACACCTTCAGGGCCAGCAAGATGGTTTAGTGGGTAAAGGCACTTGCTGCTAAGCAAGATACTTGAGCTCAACCCCTGAAGCCCCAAGATAGAAGGAAACTGACTGCCTCAATCTGTCTTTTGACTTCCACACAGGTGTGATGATACTCACATACCCACTCACACACATCCACACACGTGCAATAAATGTTGTAATGTGTGTGTGTGTGCACTTCCATATTATCGATCCAAAGCGAACTTCATTTAGTATTCTATATCCACACACAACCTTTTCTTAAGTTTCAAATGGTTTCAAGTGTATTTGGAATCTGAAAACAGGGCCTTGTCATTGGCTTCTAACAATTATTCTGGCCAAGCAAAAATACTAATATACAAAAAAAAAAAATCAAGACCATAACCGCTGCTACATATGCACATAGAAAGACTATTAAAACAAACACACACGCACACACTCACTTCTGGAACTGGCAATGTCAGGATGTTTTAACATGTGAGGTTAAATTAAGATGCTTGCACTCACTGTATCTTTCTTAGCTTTCCTGGTTGTGCAAAGACCAAAAGCTTTGGCATGGTCTCAATCCAGTGTTCAGGATTCCAGGAGGATAACCCCACGCTCAGGTAAGGAAGGCGGATTAAAAGAGCTGTTGGGAGACACACCTTTTACCCCAGCGCTTGAGAGGCAGGCAGATCTCTCTGAGCGCTAGGACAGCCTGGTTTCCACAGTGAGTTCCAAGACAGTCAGAAATGCATACAGAGACCCTGTATCAAAACAAACAGAGAGGTGGTGGGAATAAAGAGAAAGTCCTTGCAAAGCTGGCTCATCAACAATAAGAATGGTATTAGTGCTTTAAAATGACAAAAAAAAAAATAGAATCAATCAAAAATCATTGAAGAAGACATTATCTACTTCAGAAGTCCAGACCCGAACATCCACTGCCAATGGGATGCTGGAAGCATAAATCCCAGCAGAAGCCAAGGCCTGGACAGCCTGAGGTGGCAGCTGGGAGTTGACAGGTGCTCATCTAGGGCCCGGGTAGACCAGGGTGGGTGTTCAGAGTTGACAGGTGCCCATCTAGGGCCCAGATAGTCCAGGGAGGGGGTTCAGAGTTGACAGGTGCCCATCTAGGGCCCGGGTAGCCCAGGGTGGCCTGCTCGGCATTGACAGGTGTCCAGCCCTCCTACCTCAGCTTGTTCTGATCCTCTGTACCTATCAGACATTCTGATCACAAGCTCGGCTCTGACAATTTTCACTCTCTGGGAATATCTGGTTATATCCAGAGACACTGTTTGGTTGTCATGGGAGAAGGAGGCCAGAGATGCTGCCAGAGTCCACAATGCACAGGTTCCCATTCCAAAGACATCAACAGGGCTGAGACTGAAGTCTGCCCGGTCCTATAAAGGGGATGACTCTCCACACGGGTGATCTTGTCACAAAGAAAATGTGTCCGGATAGAAGAGCATATTCATCCTGTAGTTGCACTCAGATCTGGCCATGCTGTTTATATATAATCACAAACTATACTTACAGTCATCCTAATTATACGCAAACACATGGGTGTGTAGACAAGTATAGTATGGACGTTTATGTATGATCACGTTCCTGATCAAGTCACTGTCTTCACTCCTTTTAATTTTGCTTTAAATATCACTTAAAATTTTAATTACATTTGTGTGTGTGTGTGTGTGTGTGTGTGTGTGTGTGTGTGTGTGTGTATACACATGTGCGCCACCCTACAGTCCTTTCTGAGCTCTTCTGTGAACCACCACCTACTCTGGAAGACGTGATTGTCGTGGGCAGGTGCCCCCAGGGTCCACACAGGCTGAAAGGCTTTGGAGACCGTGGAAGAATGCCTTGGTGGAGGCCCTTCTAGGTAACTTCACACTCACCGTTTGCGGAACTCCTCAGAGCGCTAATGCGCATGGCTTGCAAACTCACTGGGTCCCCTCTCCAAAGGAAGCCTTTGTGTGACCACCTCAGCCTCGCCCGGCCCTCACTTCAGAGAGGCAGAAATATCTCTATCTCGAGGGTTCTGGGGGCTCGCTGCCTGGTTGCCCATGAGATTCCCACATCTGAACCCAAAGCAGACGGAGCTGACGTGAGATACAGCCATCCACTCACTGGCCCCTCCTGTCCCCATTCTCTCAACACTTCTGGTCACTGGCATCCGACGATTCCCAGGGCTCCACCCCGCACCGCATCAACCATGTCCTCTTGAGAACTCCTTTCTCATCTCTGCTCCTCAGACTACGGCTCACGATGACTTCAAATGCTGGGGGGTAGTCAGACACACGTCCCTTGCCCCACCCCTGACTTTGTGCGTATTTGTTATAAAAAAAAAATAAATTTTAAAAACCGCACTTCCAGGTGGGAATAACAAAAGAATAGTTTAGAAGCATACTGCTTCCTAACCTCAGGGTTAGAGAGGGTTTTGCTCTGATGAAGAGTGGTACTACCCTGGTCCTAACAGTTACTAACAAAACTAGTGTCTACTGTGTCCCCAGACTCTGAGGCTGAGGCAATCAGCTTTCTCCAACATGGTCTGTAAACACCAGAGGCACCGCGGAGATGGTGGCAGAGGTGACACAGGTCAGGCACACACATTTTTTCCTTTGCACTCAGCAGACCTCCGTGAGTCAGATGACACTTAGTGTGGGCCCATGGTGGCAGACAGCGCAAGCAGCAGCTACAGTCAGAGAAAACTCATTGGAAATGGCAGGCCAGAGCCTGGCCGGCACACTCCTGAGGTCGTGTGTTCTCTCTGAAGGAAATGGAAGACCCCTGAGGGTAGGAACCGCCCCATTCCTCTGGTGCAGGCTCTGTTTACCCTCTGGATGTCAATTTCGGCTGGTGGCTTGTCTAGGCAGGAGGCTGGCAAACAGAAAATGTGTGGCCAATTATGTAATGAGCACTTGAGGCCCTTTGTACCCTCGAGTGCACTTACGACATCCCTGGCTTTGGTTTCCATCCGCACAGTGTCGGAAGAATCCCAGGCCAAGCTGCCAAACTCTTTAATGAATTCCCAACTCCGGGCACTTGGTAAACTCCATCAAAGAAGAAGAGCTGTGAGCCAGGACCCACCGTCTTGGGTATCACCTCTTCTTTCGAGACCTGTCCCCTCAAAACACACATGATAACACATCCAACTGAGCCCCCAAAAGAGAACTCCAGCCCAAAGTGGAGGCACACAAAGACTGCTGGATTATCTAATCCCTCTGCTCTTTCCAGTGTGGTACAGACTGCCTGCCACAGTGGACAATCCAAAGCCTTCTAGAGAGCAACCACAGCCATCTTCATAATGACGTCGCACTGTGGGATCAACATGAGCTCACAACCCCCCCGAGGCTCTCATGGTAGAGGAGTGGAGTCATCGTAACCTGGGAGGAGAAAAAGGAAGCAACCTCAGAGTCAAGGCTCTGCTATGGCAACTGCCCCACCACAGACGGCTGGATGAGCAGGAACAAAGCCCGCAGGCCCCCTCTAGTCCTCTCGTGATAAAAAGGATGCACTGGAAGACACAGACATGGCAAGCTGAGCACAGTCTGCTTTAGAAACGAATCTACTGGCACTCACCCATTCCCCGAGTTCAACAATCTTTCCAACTAATCATCCCATCCATTCTTCCCGTGTTCAGAGGGTGGGTGGGTAAGATCCAGAACCTGAGTCATAGGAGTGCTTACAAACACAAACACACAGGCATGTGCACACACGCGCGCGCACGCACACACACACACACACACACACACACACACACACACACACGCATGCACGAGGGAGAGAAGTGGCCAAGGAGAAGACAGCTAAAAATATCTTATTTAAAAAAGGAAAACAAATTCAGTTTTAAGTTGCTTTTCAAAATAAATTCCTAACAGAACTCTTAAGTGAGATCTCCTCCACGATCTCTGGGTCATCTGACCTTCTCTCTTTCTTCCGGTTTATCTATTGTGGGCTTGGCCTGCCGCGTCTGAGGTTGCACAACAGACAGCATAAAACAGCCCTGAAACTTACCTTCTCAGTCTCTTCTTCTTCTTTCTAATGTTTATTTTTAACAGAATGAGGGTGATTAAAACTTACGCCAACAAATAAGGTTTTAAATGTCTGTGGTAGCTAGAGGTTGATTTCAAAATTAAGACCATTCCTGCAGGCTCTGCCTTTGGATGGGGTCCAGCCTCTTTTAGATAAACACACATCTGCACAAACGATCAGAGTTTCCACCAGTTTTACAATACTGGTCACAAGAGAGTCTGATTTGGACAGCAGCCTACATCCCTTCTGTGACAACAGCCCAGCCCGAGAGGCAGCTGACCAGGCAGGCTGAAAAGTGAAAGTGGGAACCAGGCCTCAGCTCACTCCCATTGAAGAGAAGAGCAAAACACCACCAGCATACCCTCTCTGTTCCTGGAGACAGAACTCATGAAATTCCACTGGACTAGAAATAAAGGGGGTTGGGGGGCGAGAGAGAGAGCTCAGCATTTAAGAAGAGTTTGCAGCTCACTCCTCCAGAGGACCTGGGTTTGGTTCCCAGCGCCCACATGTGGCTCACAACCATCAGTAACTCCAGCCCAGGAGATCTAACATTCTCTCTGACCTCCATGGGACCCCATACCCTTTTATAGCCTTCACGGGCATCAGCCATGCACACGGTACGTATACATACATGTAGGAAAAACAGTAATACATATAAAACAAAAACAAAATCTAACAAAGAAAAAGGAAAAACTGTATCACAGTGGTGCCGATTTGCAGGGGAGAAGTAAAACAATTAGGGCTCTGCCTAAGGCCACCCCCTCCCCGTGTCCACCCCCAAATCTCATCTGTAAACATGATGGTCAGGTCTGACCAGGGATCTGAGAGAGAACTGGACCACTTTGGCGATAAACAGGAAGAGGCCCTTTTAAAAACCCTTTTCCTCATTTTCTCCAGTCGCTATGCTGTGTGCTGACCATGAAACCACGCTCCACACAGATCCAGCCAGGCACAGCACTGAGTATGAATGCAACACCTTCCCGTCGTCTCTTACTAGATCCTGGGATGTCAGAGGGCAACAATGTCCCGTGCAGGTATCTTCAGTCACAAGCACACCAGCCAGAGCTTCCCAAAGCAAGGTGCCGGATGCCCACATTCACCCTCCTGCAAGCATGGCAGAAGAGAGGCTTGCAAGAGGCAAAACACCCCCGGAGAAGCCCACTCACCCAAAATTATGCCTTCCCCGCGTCATCACTAGAAATACATTCCAGGAAAACTAAAGAGGAAACTCCTTAGATAGAGATCATTCTCCCAATATCAAAACGAAGCCCTAAGACACACACACAGTATGGCGAAATCCAGGCTCCATTTACTCCATGGTTAGGAAGCCTCCCAGGCCCCTTCCTGTGCCACCAACCCCTAGTTAACGATCTCCATTCTGAGATGCAAATGCCCTTCGGCAGCCATCAGTCACTGGAGCTATTTATGCCGTGGTGTGACTTTTAAAAACAGATGAACCCTAGCATGTCTAGCTGAGATCATTCACACACTGAAACTGTTCTGTCAGGGAAAGAAAGGCACGGGAAAGTGGGGGTGACTCTGAGCACCTGTGCTCCGTGGTGACACCCAGAGGATGAGGCAGAGATGGGGAGCTTCCAAAGGCCAGGGTGTCCATGTGGGGGAGAAAGCCAAGGGGCCTCCCGGCACCTTCCCGAATGGTTTCCTATCCTTGGCCACACAGCTTCCGCCTCCCTGTAAGGACAGGCTGCCCGCAGATCCAAGGCACCGCCCACACAGACTAGATTTATTCTCCACCCCTGCTTTGCTGCCATAGAACTCACTTCCCAAGTACAACTGAGGTCACAGTTTCTAGGTCCTGCCTTCCTCTCCCTGACTGGAATAAACCACTAAAATTGGGTTAAGGAACTGTTTGGTCTAGGGGAGGCGTATTAGGTAGAATAACCCCCGGATGCATTTAATAAATCAATACTCTAGAGTCTAGTTCCCTGCTAGACTCCTCACTCCTGCCTCGGTCTGAAGAGAGAAGAGCCCAGCCCAGGCCTCACAAGGGATGTGAGCCCTCAGCCCCTCCAGGCCCCCGGGGTCTTTCTTCTGTGTTAAGGAAAACAGCAGCAGAGATCCTGGGCTAACCTGACTACCAGTTGAGGGATAAGAAGATGAGACCATTACCAAGCATGACACAGCATGGAGGCACCAGAGGGAGAGCCTGGGGTACCCCAGATACCTGCTGCCAGGCAGGCGAGGGCTCAGGGAAGCTCCTAGGCTTTGTCCAGAGCTACTTCCAGGGGCCTGCACTTTATCTGGTGTCCATGCTTTTCTTTTTCCTAAGCAGGGATTCCAACAGGAAAAATAAGGGGGCTTACACAAGCTGGATCTGTCTCTGGATCCAAACTCAACCCAACCACACGCATGTGCCCTTCCGATCTGCAGCACAGCCACCTTCTGCAGAGCACACGCGTGTGCCCTCCCGATCTGCAGCACAGCCACCTTCTGCAGAGCACACGCGTGTGCCCT
>NC_022019.1:33398289-33399303 GCF_000317375.1 Microtus ochrogaster
CCCGATCTGCAGCACAGCCACCTTCTGCAGAGCACACGCGTGTGCCCTCCCGATCTGCAGCACAGCCACCTTCTGCAGAGCACACGCGTGTGCCCCCCCACCTGCAGCACAGCCACCTTCTGCAGAGCACATGCGTGTGCCCTCCCGATCTCCACCACAGCCACCTTCTGCATCAGAGGACCTGGCGCTACCATCCACTTCCTGCATGCAGCAGTCACGTAAACCTGAGCTCTAAAACATGCCCTGACCTTCCAGGGGAGCTTGAAGGTTTTATCCTAGGCAAGTCTCAGTCTCTATCTGATGGAGAACCCAGCATGATGTGACAAAAGGGACCAGTCCCCATCCAGGGCCGTGCGTGCTTCAGGCTGGAACATGAACGGTTCAGCCCGCGAGGCTGTTCCTGTCATTCTGCCTGGCCCGTTCTGTCCCCAGATCCTGAACTTACGAGAGCAGGCTCCCCACTTCCCCTATGGCCTCCTCCACACTTGCACCCTAACATCCTGGGCCTTTGATTTATCCCCCAAAGCCTGGCTCAGACGGCACCCGAGCTCTTCTTCGGCTACTCCAGGTCAGCAGGTGCACGCAGACCTTTTGATCCTGGGTGGAATTTGACAGCTGTTTCCTTGGCTTCATGTCTGTTTCCCACACTAGACCAAGACGGGCTCACATTCAGCTGCTGTCTGGCTTTTTCGCACCATCAGCTGCTTCCGGATTCGTCCACGTCTATGTACTTTTCCACAAGCCTCGACGTCGCTATTGCACACTGCCTTCACACCCTGGATGGCACTAACGGCACACTCCTCGGGCAGCTAGCCGGCTGGGTTCAGAACCAAGCACTGGCTAACGGCACACTCCTCAGACAGCTAACCCTGGGTTCAGAACCAAGCGCTGGCTAACAGCACACTCCTCGGGCAGCTCACCGGCTGGGTTCAGAACCAAGCGCTGGCTAACGGCACACTCCTCCGACAGCTAACCCTGGGTTCAGAACCAAGCGCTGGCTAACGGCACACTCCT
>NC_022019.1:33399438-33406873 GCF_000317375.1 Microtus ochrogaster
CCAAGCGCTGGCTAACGGCACACTCCTCCGGCAGCTCACCAGCTGGGTTCAGAACCAAGCGCTGGCCTGAACTGGGCCTGTTTACTTTCCTCACTGAGGGACTTCAGGTGGCTTTGCCCTTTCCCATTCCTTGATCTCGCCGTCTATAAAATTACAGAAGTCACAGTAAGCAGCCCGTGGTGTTAGCATAAGGATTCAAACAGTAAACAGAGACACGGGGCCTTAGAACAGGAGGACAAGCAGTCAACTCTGAATCAGTGTGGGCCTTTCTGATGGAGGGAGGAGGAAGTGTGGACGACAGCTTCATTCCGTCATCAGTGACTCCACTGCCTATGGCATTTGGCCCATCTAAAGGGCAAAGGGGCTCTCTCCAAATCCTGCGGTACCCAGAAGTACACTGGATATACAGCATACTTTGGGAAGTATTTCAAAGAATCACAGAGGTGGTGGTATTGGTGAGTTGGAGGCAAGAGACTTAACTATGCTCTGCCAGAGCTCTCCAAGCTGGGTACTTAGTCCACAATCACCCTATTTACACACGAGAAGCAGTCTGTCCTGAACGCCTCTGACCACTCAAACCCGAGACCTTTCCTGACTCCTAAGCCTTTCCCACAGCACGGACTCCTTCCTGAACCCTCTCCCAGGCCTCGCCGGTTGCTGTGGCTTCCGTGTGAAACAGTACTCATCTCTCTGCTGGGATCTGCCTTACACCGCTATCCTGAGGATGTCTGCAAATAAGCCCCCTTCACTCACACACACTCACACACACTCACACACTCACACACACACACACACACACACACACTCACACACACACACACATACACACACACGGGAGGGGAGAACAGCCCAGAGATAATCTCTCTTCCTTCCCCTCTGGATTACCTGTCTAGTTTCTGGCATGTTCTCTCCACCTCCAACACCACTTTAACACAGACCGCTGTAACCTGTCTCTTTGTGAGAATGATCTCATTAGAGAATTTCCCTTTCTCTAATCCACCAGCCACTGGGCAGTCTGAGCGATCAGTCCTGTAATCCCAGCACTTGAGAGAACCCGGCAGGACAATGCACAGCAGTCTGCGCTGCTAGGCCAGATACCGACTCCAAAGAGTAATAATCATCTTTAGTATTTAGTTCTCTAAAATACTAGAATCGAGGCCATTATGGTCTTGTCCCCGCCTCCTCCTGCAGGCTCTCTGGTCACTTCTGTGCCTCCACGTTTGTCTTCTGGCTCGATGAGGCCCCGCATACTGCACTAAACTAGAAGCCCCGAGAGGCAGCAGCTTCCTCCAGGGCTCTCATCTAAAACCGGCCCCATCCTGCCTTTTGACCTCCTTAAACTCTTTGGCCAGGGACTCCAGTGGGCTCCCCTGTCACCCAGTCTGGCCTCCATCTCAAACCATCTACTCAGAAGCCTTCAGGAACCGGCCACCCTGCGATTAGCAGCATCCAGTGGCCATTGGATAATTAGAGACTTATGGGGGTCAGCACCCAGTGGCTACTGGATAATTAGGGAAGTTACGGGGGTCAACACCCGATGGTTATTTAATAATTAGAGAAATTATTACGGGGGTCAGCGAGGGGGATTAGAGGCACTCTGCCAACAGCTTTTCAAAAATAAAAGAACAGAGAAATACTAACCTCTAAGACCAGCGCTCTGGTTGGACCGTTGAGGACTTCTAAACAAACTCTCACCACAGAGGTTGAGCACAGGCATGACCTACGTCCTCCAGAAGAGAGGAGAGCCTGGTTTATACGAAAATAATCCCAGCATTTAGGAGACAGAGGCTAGCTCAACACCAGCCTCAGCTACACAGGACAGTCTCAAAAAAAAAAAAAATCTAAAAAGAAGGCCAGAGAATAGGGAGGGGGAGAGAGGTGAGAGACAAGAAACCTCAGCTGGCAACTAGTTCTCAATTGTTCCTCCATGTAGGTTCGTAAGTCACAAACAGAGCTAGCTTTCTAAGCTGTTTTCATCGGCTGGAAAATACACTGGTTATCTTTAGAATGTTTCTGATTGTTAACTGATATTTGAAAAACGGTAAGACAGCCTTTAATTCAACATTTTAGTACTAAAGCTGACGGCAAAGCCGTATAGACACACATACAAACACAGCCACGCACACTCATACACAGAGAGAAGCACCTGGACCTTCACTATAGATAGAAGATCGGGGTGAGTCAGGACATTACCTGTCCTTACAATGTGTCAGAGCTATGGAAGACATCAGCATCTACTCTGTAAAGACAGAGCCCCCATTGGAGGTGCGTGCGTGTGTGTGTGTTCGTGTGTGTGTGTGTGTGTGTGTGTGTGTCTATGTTGATCTATCCTTGTGTGTGTCTGTCTGTCTTCACTTTGGCACTGCCTGACATCTCTGTTCTTCTCTGTTGACATTCCTTTGTTAGTAAAGACAGGAAGATGGAGAAACAAAGCAAGGCTGCTGGAGGATGCAGCTGCTGGAATGGAATTTTTCTTTCATCAGAAGGAACCAGAAATCCATATAAAGACTCATGTGATCTGCTTTATGAACAGAGTATTTCCCATAAAAGGAATTTACAAATGCATTCAGTTAACACTTAGCTCCTGAATACCAGCCAATACAGGCTTTATCTGACCACTTACATGTCAAATATCTGTCCATAAACCGCAAAAAAAAAAAACATTACTAAGTTCACCAACGTATGCTTCATAACCTATTTATTCTAGTATTTTTTAAAAGATTCATTTGGTGTGTGTGTGTATACACATGTACATGTACACTTTATTAATGCAGAATCCCAAGGAGGCCAGAGGGTGTTGGAGTCCCAGGAACCTGAGTTACAGAAAACTGTAACTAGAATTATGTGGGCACTGGGAACCGAACTCAGATCCTCAGCAGGAATAGAAAGTGCTCTGAACCGACGAGCCATCTCTCCAGTCCCCCATTTATTCTATTGATGTATTTCTTTCCAAATTAATTTCCATTTTTTCCTGTAATGCGGCTAAGCTGGCAATTGGATAAGAACTTTGCCTTCTCCAGTGCATGCAGGACAATACAGGAAAGAACAGCCATGGGTACAGGCAGGGTGGGCTTCTCAACAGGAGTCGAGGAAATGGAAGGAAGGAGGGATCAAATCAGGACCTCCACCAGGGTGTAAATATATCTGATGTCTAAGGAAACAGGTCAGCACATTTCTGTGAAGGCCAGACAGCGAACATTCTTAGTCAGTAATTAGTAAATATTATGGGTCTCTGTCATAGTAACACTATGCTGCCAGTTTTAAAGCACCATGGACAATTATGTAAAAAGAAGACATTGGGATCAAAATGTGGGTGGATAGCCAACCTCAGACAGGCAAGAAATCCTACATATGAAAGCCATAGAAAAGGCTGCAGAGAAAACAGGCGATTGTATGTTTCATCCATACGCAAAATTGTGAAACAAGTAATAAATTAAACAGGGGATGGTGAGACTGCTTGGCAGGAAAAGGCGACTGCCACCATGCCTGACGACCCAGGTCGCACGCGGTGGAAGAAGGGAGCCCATGCCTGCAAACTGTCCTGACTTTCACACTGCACTTGACATGTGTGTAAGTGTTTGCATGAGCAAGCGCGCATGCACGTTAGTGCAAACACACACACACACACAAAATAAATGCAATAACTTTTTTAAAAAATGAATTAAAAGACAAATAACCACCAGTCAGTGGTGGCGCATGCCTTTAATCCCAGCACTCAGGAGGCAGAGGCAGGGGAGCTCTGTGAATATGAGGCCAGCCTGGTCTACAGAGCGAGTTTCAGGACAGTCAGGGCTGTTACACAGGAAAACCCTGTATGGGGGGAGGGGGGGACTAACTAACTAAATAAAATTGTAAAAAAAAAAGACAAATAAAGATATTTGAAATAGATGTGAAAAGATTTTGAGTTTTAGTGATGTACTATCTATCTCTCCAAAATGTTACCACAACCACACACTAAGGCCTAACACTGCTGCTGGGCACAGGGTTTTGCTCAATCATCAGTCATAAGTGCTGGGTATGGAAGGCTTTTAAAAAGCTCCTTCCTAGAGCTGGGAGGAGAACATGAAGGAACGGGATGGCCAAGATGAGAGAAGGACAGAGATGAGAGCAAGGAAAGAGATATCTTTATGAGGAAGCCATTGTGGCACTATGGAAATTCCCAGGCATCCACAGGATGACCTCAGCTAAGACCCTAAGCAGCAGTGTTGAGGGTGTTAACTTGCTGGCCTTCCCCTGTAGTCAGATTGATGACTACCTTAACTGTCATCACAGAACCTTCATGCAGCAACTGATTGATGGAAGCAGATGCAGAGATCCACAGCTAACACCGGGCCGAGCTCCCAGCGTCCAATTAAAGAGAGGGAGGAGTGACAATATGAGCAAAGGGGTCAAGACCATTAGGGGACACCCAGAGAAAGAGCTGACCTGAGCTAGTGGGAGCTCACTGACTCCAGACTGACAGCGGGGGAACCTGCATAGGACCAAACTAGGCCCTCTGCATGTGGGTGACAGTTGTGAGGCTTGGGCAGTCTATGGGGCCACTGGCAGTAGGACCAGGATTTATCCCGAGTGATTCCCTGGCTTTTTGGAGCCCATTCTCTATGGTACGATACCTTGCTCAGCCTAGATTTGGAGGGAGGACCTTGGTCCTGGCCTCAGAGTGAGGTGCCAGACTTTGTTGACTCCGGATGGGAAGCCTCCCCTTTCTGAAAAGTGGGGGTGGAGGGTGGGAGGTGGGGAGAGCAGGAGGAGGGCAGGGAAAGGAAACTGGGGATTGGTATGTAAAATGAGAAAAGATTGTTTTTTTAAAAAATAGAGAAAAAATGTACAAACTATAAAATGGGACATTTTACACGCTTAACTAGCCCTGCCTAAGCCAAAAAGCTCCTTCCTGGTCTGGAGGATGGAGAGATGGCTCAGTGGCTAAAGTCCCTTCCTTCTACAGAGACCTGGGTTTGGTTCTCAGCACCCACAGCAGCTCACAGCCATCTTTAACTTCAGTCCTGGGGATCCAGCTCGCGCTCTCTCTCTCTCTCTCTCTCTCTCTCTCTGGCCTCCACAGGCAGTGGATGAATGTAGTACACATAAATACATGAAGGTGTAATATTTATATTCATAAAATAAGAACAAGCAAACTAGGCAGTAGATGTTCACACCTTTAATCCCAGCACTAGGGAGGCAGAGGCAAGTGGATCTCTTAGCTTGAGGCCAGCCTGGTCTAAGAGTGAGTTCCAGGACAACAGTCAGGGCTGCACACAGACACCCTGTCTCAAAAAAACAAAACAAAAGACTGGAGATATATCTCAGCAGCTAAGAGCACTGACTGCTCTTCCAGTGGGTTGAATTCCCAGCAACCACATGGTAGTTCACAACTGTCTGTAACTCCAGTTCCAGGGGACCTGACACCCTCACACAGCCACACATTCAGGCAAAACACTAATGCACATGAAATAAATAAATTTTGAAAAAAATAATTAAACAGGAAAAGTCCTTCTTGCCATAATAAATTCACTTTTATGAATCAGGCCTACAAAAACAACTGCACAGCCACACAGCACTTCGATGTAAAACTTAATTCACAACAATCGAAATGTACACCTGCAGAAGTAGCTGGACACAGTACAGTAGATGCATAAGGATGGACATGCGTTGTACACATTGAATTATGTTCTAAAAGACACTCTGAACAAAAGACATCACTTCTAATAAAACAGAAGTGAAAAGGACACAAGAGAGGTTAGAATATTATCCCACTTTTAACATTGTCACGTGCAGAGAACACTCGTTAAACAACAACATACCAGGTGTTAGGCATTAATGACCTTCAGGGTTATGGCTAGTTTTGTTTTCCTGGTTATTCTTCTCTCTAATCTCTGATGTTCCTACAAGTAATTACATAGTCTCAACAGAAAAACAATGTTGCTTTTAAAAAGCAAGATAGCCAGTACTCTTCCTCTCAGGCCATGGGACCAAAGCCAAGCGACCACCCTGTGGAGTGAAGATTCCGCACTAGGGACCAATGCGGAGCAACCACCCTGCGGAAGAGACAGGGGTGGAGTGAAGATCCCTCGGTAGGGGCGGAGCGACCATCCTGTGGAAGAGACAGGGGTACAGTGAAGATCCCTCCCTCAGCTTTTCGGGGTTCCTGCCACTCCTCTGCCCTCTGAACGTCCATGAAACAGCTATCCCAGCCCCAAAAGGGCGAAGACCTCCCAGAACAAACACATTCCATCCCCTCAATGGAACATTTCAGAATTCTCCTAGGAAATGGAAGAATGCTCACGGTATTGCTTCCAGAAGCAGAGGCAGAGGCAAAATCAACGCTCAGTGGAGCCCCAGCCAGACACCCGGACAGAAATCCAAGTCTGCAGTTTATTCGGCATAGAACCCCACCACCAGTTCAATGGAAGGCAGAAGTGAAGGCCACCCACTCAGGGTTACAACGGGAGAGCGCAAACTGGCTTGTCCTGAGAATCAGCTGTAAACATTTATTACTGGGGACAGGCAGAGCCAGGAGCACATGCCACAGCACGCGTGTGTGGGGCCGAAGACAACTTTTAGAATTAAGTTACCAACTTGCACCACGCGGGTCCTGGGAATGGAGCTTGGGACATCAGGCTTGGCTGCAAGCACCTTTACCTGCTGGGCCCTATCACCAGCCCCTGTCTGAAATATTCTAAACTCGGCAGAACCATCCACAATATACACCAAGACCTTTTAAAAGTAAGTGTTCCCTGACCTAAGTTTTCCAGGCTTCAAAGTCTCCTCCAAGAGCAGCCTGCAAAAATGCTGGCCATAACATTTAGAATCATAAAAAAAAAAAATGCAATATTGAGTACAGGAGAAATAAAATGTTACGTTCATAAGATGAAACACCATAAAGAACCGAGATGTAAATGCCCTTACTGACATGGGACACTGCAAATATGCATCACTTTCATTGGTCAATAAAAAAGCTGACAAGCCAATAGCTGGACAGGTGGAGGTTAGGCAGGACAGCCAACCCCAGAGGATGCTGGGAAAAGGGCGGGGTCTCGGGAGTCACGCTGAGAGAGAGAAGCAAAAGGAAAAGTGCTATGTGGAAACAAGGTACCTCCATGTGACACAGAGGAGATAAGAAATGAGTTAATTTAAGTGAGCTAGCCAAAAACAAGTCTGGGCTATCGGCCAGACATTTATAATTAAAATTAAGTCTCTGAGCAGCTGCCGGGACACAGAGAAACTCCAACTACATTTGGGTGGCCATAAAAAAAAAAAAATAGCACAGGCTAGGTAGGTAGGATGGAAGTCTGCAATCAAGGTATGGAAAAGGCCAAGATATGGTGACAGACCTCTTAGTTTCTGTAGGTGTCCCCATCGAGAAAGGTGTGTGTGTGTGTGTGTGTGTGTGTGTGTGTGTGTGTGTGTGTGTGTGTATGAGACAGAGAGAGAGAGA
>NC_022019.1:33406973-33418153 GCF_000317375.1 Microtus ochrogaster
AGAGAGAGAGAGAGAGAGAGACAGACAGACAGACAGACAGACAGACAGAGACAGAGAGAGACAGAGAACCTAATCACCCAACCACCAGCGCCAGGAGAGCATTCTTACGCTCCTCTCAGGACCACATAGATGAGATTAGGTTCTTACCCAAAGGCCTCAGGTAACCCTAACTACCTCCCAAAGAAGCCACCTTTGAGAACAGGGCATCCGAATCTAGTGGGGAAAGACAACCCGAACCTTATCAATCTCCACATATTCTTATGGTCATATCTATGATCTATATACACAGATGATAGTGGCAAATATTTTGCCTCGAGATATTTAAACCCAAGGTTTTCTCTGTACAGTGGACATAAGGCTGCTCAATCCCCAATGTTTACTGCCTGTTCGTAGTTTAATAAGCATTAAAATAAATAAATCCCACTCTTGAGTAAAATGACGAACGCTGACGAAGCCTTGGAGACAGGTCCCCTCCTCCTCCTCTGCAGTAAGTCCCTTGGGCTGCAATAGTCCCAGGAAGTATTTCCTACTGAGCAGGGCAACCTCCAGAGTGAGAGCCAACTGCTCCTTGAAAATTGCTGTGACCTAAACAGAGAACAGAACCCACTGAGCACTGTGAGCAAAGGCACTAAAGGAACACGGAAAACAAACTGTTTGCTGCCACGGGTCCTGCAACCAGCGCTGGAACCCAGGAGTAGCACAGGGGCCCCAGTAGAGGAGAGCCGACAGGCTCCTCCCACCACACGGGGCAGGAAAAGGCCTTAAGGAAAGAGCAGCAAAGCAATCGAACCCAGCCTTTACTTTCCTCAAATGCCTCAAGCTCGTTAACATGTTGCTATTTTGCACTCACCAGTTCTGCCTGCTCCCCATCCCACGCACCCCTATATCCCCAAAACATAAAGAGATACACATAAGCAAGACTGGGGGCCTTGGTGGCCAAAGAGAGGTTATCTTCAATTTGTTCTCTTTGCACAGTGCCCAATGTCAATAAATGGCTGTTAAATGAGTAAACAAGTCAAAAGACCTTCACAGCCAATACAGGTTTTTGTAATTAGGAAGGACCATGTAGTCCGGGAGGCTAAAGTACTCAGAGAAAATTCTAGATGCTAAGAAATCCCCTGAAGATACTTAGCAAATTCTATACTAGTAGAAACAGGAAAAACTTTATTTTATTCATTGTGAATTTTTTAAAAAATTAAAGAGTTGCATTATCCCAGTAAGATAACAGGAGTATAAATAACATAATAATAAATAATACAAATAACAAAAGAAAGTCAAGGGTCTGGGGCGATAACTCAGGCAACAAAGTGCCTTCAAGGAGGACCTGAGTTTAGTCCCCAGAAACCAAATAAAACAGCAGGCGCACTTGCAATTAGTAATGACGAGGTAGACATAAGGGCCAGTGTGCTTACTGATGAGCTCTGATGATGAGACCCTGTCTCCAATGAGGTGTGCAGTGTTCCTGAAATGACACCAGGGTTTTCCTGTGGCCGCCACTTGTGCAGAAGTACACATACACACAGGAACACACGTACACACACGTATACACAGGAACACATGTACACAGAGGAACACACATGCACACAGGAACACACGTGCACGCAGGAACACACGTACACACAGGAACACACATACACACAGGAACACACGTACACACACATACACACAGGAACACATGTACACAGAGGAACACGTGCACAGAGGAACACGTGCACGCAGGAACACACACAGGAGCACACGTACACACAGGAACACATGCACACACAAAAACACATGCACACACAGGAACACACGTACACACAGAAACACACGTACACATAGGAACGCACGTACACACAGGAACACACGTATACACAGGAACACACACACATGCACCGACAGCAACTGGAGAACCGTCACTGTTTTCTCCCTGTGTGCCCGTTAGCAGTTTGCCTGTGTACTGCCCCCAGTACGCAGCTGCAGTCATGGTTCTGACTGACCAACCTCGTTCTCCTCTATAATCAGCAGAAACAGAATACACCACAGAATAACACAACAGGTTTCCAACCCTTCCACAATTACAGAAAGGAAGTAAAATATAACCCATGGGGCCATGAGCGGAACGGGACTGTCTCTGACCAAGAGAGTAGACTTGACCACGCTTTGCTTCGGTTGAAGCCTTCACTCCTGTGGAGGGTTTAGAATGGCTGGCTTCCTGGCCAGCTAGAACCTGTGCAGCCCTCACGGGCCAGAAACGTAGAAACGCCGGCTGCGACAGCCCCGCAGCTGCTCTGCACCCAGCATGAACAGGCAATCAAGACAAACTCCACAATGCAGTGAGCTAATTCATTCAATTACTTTGTAAAGCAAAATCCTTGAGGAAAAATCTATACTCGAGAATGAGATCTACCCCACCCCAATCTTCCGCATCAACTATGCTAGACCCAGCAATCAACACTTAAATGGGATAAGGCTGGGGAGCCGGCTCAGTTGGAAGCAGAGGAATGGAGTTTCATGCCAAGAACCATGTTTTAAATATAAATATACTGGTGTGAGATCCTGTCTCAAGAAGCAAACAACAAAGCAGACAGAGCCAGAGGAACACACCCCAAGGCTGTTCTCTGGCCTCCTCACACATATACACCAGCACTTCTGCACACGTGCAGCCACACACATGCACATACACACATACATATTTAAGTGGGATATATCTGAAATTCAATCATCCTACACTTACTAGGTAAGTTCATTTTTAGGGCACCACCCTCCATGAAACAGATACCTTAATGTTTAAATATAAACAGAACTTTCCAGTAGAGACTGCACATCACCCCCAATCTTACAATGCTGATGACTGCACTCAAATTATCTGTGTGCTACTCCAGAGTCCTCCCTTATGGTCACAGAGAGTCCTCCCTGGTGATCACAGAGAGTCCTCCCCAATGATCGTGGAGAGTCCTCCCTGGTGATCACAGAGATTCCTCCCTGGTGATCACGGAGAGTCCTACCCAATGATCGTGGAGAGTCCTTCCTTATGGTCACGGAGAGTCCTCCCTGGTGATCATGGAGAGTCCTCCCCAATGATCTGGTGAGTCCTCCCTAATGGTCACGGAGAGGCCTTTTCATCACTATACAGTGCTCTGCTTGCTAATTTACATGCTGCCTTCTTCCAAAAAGTGACTCGCACACATAATAAGAACAAAATAAACAGACAGGACAAAGCATATGATTATAAACGATAATCAGGAAATAACAAGCGAGACTTAACAATTTAAGAACCCTTCCGATGGTCCCACCTGTCAGAGCAGCGATGGTCAAGGGTCTCTCGGGAGTCTGAAACCCTATCAGCTTGGATTCAATCAAAAACCTTTTAAAAGCAGCCAGGAGTGGTGGATCCTTCATTTAATCTCTGCACTCAAGAGGCAAAGGCACGTGGGTCTCTGTGAATCTGAGACCAGCCTGGTCTACACCGAGTTTCAAGCCAGTCAGAACTACACAGTGAGACCCCAGCTCAAAAAAAAATAAGACGCTTGAAATGGCGCTGCATGCCTTTAAAATGGCACTCAGGAGGCTGAGGCTGTTGATCTGTGAGAAAGCAAGTCCCAGGCCAGCCAGAGAGACCCCGTCTCAAAACCGCACGCACGCATGCATGCACGTACACACGTACGCTCTTACGCTGTTACTCGGGAAAGCATGACCACTCAGAATATGGGGAGAAGAAATTTCTTTCAAGGTTTGCCATAAAGAAGATAAGAAAGAAAGAAAGAAAGAAAGAAAGAAGAGGAGGAGGAGGAGGAGGAAGAAAAAAGAGGGAGGGGGAGGGGGAGGAAAAAGGAAAGAGGAGGAGGAGGAGGAGGAGGAGGTGGAGGAGGAGGAGGAGGGAAAAGCCAAAACAAAACAGCACAATGCAATCACAATTAGTACTTATTTGTGATGCAGACAATGTCCTGAGAGACTTGGACAATTCACTCATTTAATATCCCTGGGTTAAGTCCCATTTTATCCGCATTTAGCAGATGAGAAAGAGGAGCAGAAAGCGGAAGCGAGCTGCCCACAGTCGCACAGATACTAAGTAATGGGTGTGGGCTTTAAAAGCTGATGGCTGGCTCCAGAACCACGATCTTTAAAAAACTTACATTTCATTAGTGTATATATATATATGTATGTGTGTCTATGTACAAGCATGCACATGTGGATGGTTATGCAGGCCAGGAGAGGGTCTCAGAGCCCCTGGAGCCGGAATTACAGTCGGTTGTTAGCCACAAGGTGTGTGCTGAGAACCGGACTCTGGCCCTCTGTAAGCACAGCAAGCGCTTTGAACCACGGAGCCATCTCTTCCAGAGTCACCTTGATGTACTCCGCTGCCTCCCGTTGACCCAGACGCAAGCCAGACTCATCATCACCCATCCTTAACAGTGAGCATCACTGTCACAGTGAGCATCAGTACAGGATGGGAGAAAGGCGCAAAATTTGGTTCAGAGGGAGAAATTACACGAAGACCAAAATGAGGCGGTGCAGGCATGAGGCTCTCTGGCTGCTGGGCAGCTGCTGGGATACCTAGTCTCTAGGACGGGGGAGGCCTCAAGTCTCCAGCCCATCCTAACACAAACATGCCCTCCAACAAGGACACACTGAGAGGTTAGAGTGGAGAGGCGCTCTTAGTGAAGGTGAAGTTCGGCTGTCACCTGCTGACGCTTCAGGCAGAGTCACAGATGGAGGCATTGCCAGGGCTACGGATAAGGGAGGCAGCTTCCCAAAGCTGGGGACCCTAACAAGGACCCATATGATCTGAAGATGAGATCAGATGGCCTTTACATGGAGGTGACCCAAGGGAGTGACAATGGGTTTGCTGGGGGGCTGAGGGCTCACACTGGGCATTTATGGGTGACTAACTGAGAAGGGAGAGCTGAACAAAAACCTGGGGGAGTACAGGCATGAGCCACACAAGGCCTGCATGGCAGCATCCCAGGAAGCCTCAAGAGCCAGAGTGAGATGGCACACGAGAAAGACAAGGGGACAGTGACAGGTGAAGCGGAGGAAGTCCCAGTGTGGAAACCTCCGTGTGCGCTCTGCATTGGAGAGTTGTAAGCACAGAGAGGTACCACGGTCTGACCTTCATTTCCAAAGACTGACTCCCCTGATGTGTGCAAAGGGGATCTGGGAGCACAGACAGAGCCGGGAGCACGGACAGAGCTGGAAGAGCAGTCACTGTACCCAGCAGCATCTTGACGGCCAACAGTGACCCACATGGTAGCTGTGGCCCACATGGTATAGGAACTGTGTGTCAGAAACCCAGGCCTTGAGTTCTGACAACGCCCGAGGCAGATTACTTCTGTCTTGTGCAATCAAATGAGAAGAAAAGCAGGAGGGGTCTCCTCAAGCCAGGTAAACCAAAGACAACCCTGTCTGGCCCAAGAAGCACAAGCCTAGGGCACAGGGTGGGAGCAGCTAATTTCCTAAGCAGCTTGTTGGCTAGGGGCAGGTGATGGGGTAGAGCGTGGTAATGGGCTTGCCCGTCTAACCTGTTATTCTCCAGAGGATATTTCAAAATACAGCAGAGCTTAAAATACTCAACAGTTAACATAGCCCCGCTTACAGTCCCTACCAAATATAACACTGACTTCCACTGCTCTGACTTCTATCTCATCTGATGCTCTCCCTCCTTCCTCTTGAGTCTTCTGAGAGCTCATCACATAAGTCCCTCCACAAAACGCACCCTCTCCTTGGGCTCCCGCAGACCCAATCCCTAGGTGCGTATGGTGCACAACGCCCCCTCCTCAAGCTCAGATGGCAGTCACCGGTGCTGAAGCATCCCCGCCTTTCTGTATGCCTCGCCCTACCGAGGAACTGCCAGCAAGGCTCACACACAAATTCTCACACACACTTGTCCCCACTCATCTTGACAAAAAAAAAAACTGCAGTTGGAACAGACGGGGAAATGGCAAGGCATTCTGAGAGAGGGGGCGGCCGATATGTGCTTCCTCGCAGCCTGCTGTGGAAGGGGAGGTCACCGAGAGGCACACCCATCTGTGACTTGACACCCCTTCAAGCAAGGACAGAACACAGAAGGGACGGGTCAAGCCCGGCATTTTCTCACGACCCTCCAACCATAAACATCAGAGTTGAGTTTTAAGAAAATAATACTATAAATATTTGTCTCATGTCCGGCACAGTTTTCTTTCACGATCCATTTTACATCCCCTGAATGAGAGCGCTGACCACAGGCATTAGCAAGGCAAGCCAAGGGAAAGGCTGAGGTATAAGGAGACTGGATAATTCACCATCACCGGGAAAAGGGGTCAGCATGGGAATGTCTCGGTATGTCCTTTTCTACGTATCATTGCTAAGAGCAGACCAAGCCCCCAGAAGCCTGTCAACTGTCTTAGAGAACTAGTCTCATAAAACATTGCCTCTGTCTACGCTTATCTTCACAGCCTCCCACACACAAATAGATGCTTCAAATTGTAAATCTAAGATTCCTTGTTACTCATTTACAGTATGTGCACATGTACATATACAGACACACGTAAGCACATGGAAAATGAACGAGAGCTGCTCTGCCACTAAAGACCAGCTTTATCCCACCCACCGTTAAGCACTTGTTAATTAAACGAGATGGCATTTTACCAGGCAGGAGGAGATCAATACTTCTGAGTCTTCTCTGGACCAACTGTATGCTGGATATTCAAGGGCATTACTTTCCCCTTGCTGCTTGCACATGTAGGCACAGTTCCTCTCGAAAACGGTGCGGATGCCTTTGAAGAGAATCACACTGGTGGTGCAACCCATCCCCAAGGTGTGGACGTTCAGATGTCTAACAATCTCTACTCCATCTCCACATCAGCTTCCTTGGCTCTTCAGACGCAGGTTCCCACTGTACCATCTTCATGACAAGCAGCTACCGGCACCGAACAGAAGGGAAGTGCCAAGCTGTCACACTAGAATCCGTTCCTGTCCAACAGTCTGACGAAAAAAAAAAAATCCAGGCTCCCCGTGTAAAACGGGAAGGGTGGGCGGTGCAAAAGCAGGATGACACACCTCAGATGTACCAAGACCGTGAAAGTAGCGTTTTTTCCAGGGCGCTGCTTCACTACTATACGGAGGATAAATGTGCAGAAGATTTATCTTCTCCCACCTGGGCTTGGTGGGAGAGTGCTGGTTCGCCGCATCTGCCTGGGATTGCTCTGAGTCTCAGAACCTGCCCAAAATGAAAGAGCCGGTGCCAAACAGCCACCCTGCTGCAGAAGCTGCTGCGGAACCACAAAGGATTCTGTGCTGCTAGAAATCACTCTCCCAGAATGCTGCGCCTAGCATCTCTATTAGCAAACATCTCTCTCCTTGACCTAAATATGCTGCTTGTTTAATCTTGCATCAATGAGGAAACAGGGGAGCCAGAGGGAAGGGGGAAAGACGGTCTAAAAACAAGTGAAAAACGCTGAGCGCACCGCTGCCATGGAAACACATGTAAGCACACTTCAAACAACCGGTTAGGCGCACGGCTAACAGCCTGCCGGCAGCAAAGCACAAGAGAACAGGCGTGGCTTTGTGATCCTGACTTCCGCCTACCTCCACTCGTCACCTGGACTAACCAAGCCCGTGCTGCTTAGGAGGATCCCCCCCACCCCTGGTACTTGAAGATGCTAAGAGGAACACGGGCAGAGAGCTGGCCCTTCTGGCTGGCCGTGTGCCTCTAAAGCAGTGTTCTACAGTCTGCTAAGGCAGGTACTGCTGCGGTCCCGTTCACAATCAATAACACCGGTCCTTTCACCACAGATCAACTCAGTGACACTCCAGTATAGCACGTGACTCTCAAGGAAGGGCTAGCAGCTAAGTTCTTCGTGGGCGTACTAAGTAGACTCCTGTCATTTCCCTGTTGGCACGTGGGGAAAGCCTCTCGCTTACAACACGTGTCCAGAACAAGGCTGCCATTCCTTTCAGAACTGTCCATATTCCTGACCTAGACAACCATTTCCATGCATAGATCTCAAAGCTAACCAACACCGAAGGATAACGATTGAGTACCTGGGGGAAGTAACCGAGAGCCATGTGATGTCGTAAGGGGAATTATAGTGAACACGGCCCTGTCACATGGCCTTGTTTAGCCACCAGGTTGGCAAAGAAAAGCAAAACCTACTGGTTCTCTCTCTGGCATTAGTACGAAAAAAAAACTAAATAGTCGCTAAAGGGATGCAGGTACGGCCACACGCACAGAGCAACGGCACTGTGGATAAGGCTGGCGTGAGCAGGGGCTGGGGATGCTCAGGAGGCGAGTGCTCTGTTGTGGAGGATAAGCAAGGAGATGAGATCCCATAGCCAGTGGGCACCTGCATCCCGGCACTCAAGAGGAAGCTGGCAGCCGGACTTAGCCAGAAACAATACTGTCGGTGTTCAGTGAGAGATTCTGCCTCAATGGATAAAGTGGAGAGCGACAGAAGAGGGCCGACCCGACATCAACCTCTGGACTCTACACTCACATGTGAGTACCCACACATTCAACCAGGCGGGCAGGCACAGGCACACATATATACACACACACACATATACACATACATTTATACATACATTCAACCAGGCACATGCAGACACCCACATAGTCAACCAGGCAGGCACAGGCACACATATACATACACACACACACACACACATATACACATACATATATACATACATTTAACCAGGCAAACGCACACACCCACACTCAATCAGGCAGGCGCACACACACATACACACACACACATATACACATACATACAACCAGGCAAACGCACACACACAGTCAACCAAGGAGGCACAGGTACATACATACACACACACACACACACACACACACATACACACACATTCAACCAGGCACACGCCCACACCCACACACTCAACCAGGCAGGCACGGGCACACATATACACATACACACATATACACATACACACATATACACATACATATATACATGCATTCAACCAGGCACACGTCCACACCCACACTCAACCAGGCAGGTATTGAGTGTGCACATACGCGTGCACGCGCGCACGCACACACACACATGTTGTGGGGCATGTGAGGGGACCAACAGGCAGCACTGGAACTCATGGAACACAGATGGGCAGTTGGCAAAGCTACACCTGAGTGAGCCCTGGAGAGGCAAAGCCCCAAGGACTGTGTGTCCTGAGGACCTCATGCTGCTATTGTTGCCTTCGAGGTCACCACATCCCCCATAATCTATGGGTTGTATGAAAACTCCCATGGGGTGTCTAGCCCCCCCCCCCCAGTGCGCAGTGTTACTGGTACTTACGGTAATTAGGTTTTTCCAAGCACTGCTGCTGGAGCAGACTAATGATTCCACCAACACCCTTAGAAAGAATTTAGACATGCAGAGTTGTTAGCAAGGCTGGGTTAGGGTATTTTTGTCAATGGCTTTGAGGTAGAAAATCTTGGGGGGAAATTTAAAATTTAGAAAGTCATGTAGTTGAGCGAGGGACTCGTTGAGGTCAAGAAACAAGAGCAAGGACAGCTGGCTGAGCCATTAAATGTCTTCTTTATAAGAGCTGCCATGGTCATAGTGTCTCCACAGCACAGAAAGCCTAAGACAAGGGGTCTTTTGAGATCTTTTGTAAGATTACCTTTTAAGACAAAGAGTACAATGATTGAATTAAATTTTACTCCTCTGACAGAAACGTCAACTGAGTGGTTAGTTTGCTGACTCCATGAATCCCCATCAAATCCTGAGCTACTGAAGGCTGGTCTCACGGCAACACACACGTGTACATAAACACATTCAACCAGGCTCACTCATGTGCACAAAAAAACCTAAGATTTGAGACTGTGTAACCACCTGACATCAGAAGATCCAAGTCTTCGCGAGAGACTGCAGCACGCAGGCAAACATCATGGGAATTCATCACACACAAATCGAATGCTGGAGACTGAAGCACTGGACATGTGAATTATGACGTAAATTGTCTCCCGAGTTTGCTTTCCGTCACACATTGAGTAGAAACAGAAACGGCACCAAGAGATTTTTATGTATCTGTTTTGTCAATTTTGGATAGCCTAGGTACAGAAACAAGAGCCCCCTTAAGATGCAAAAGATTATGTTTGAAAATATAAAGCTTATATTTGAACTTCACAATGGATTATAAATTATAAGCAAGTTGGTATATTTTGTTCTATTGAATTTTCTCTTAAACCCCGTGTCAATAGTCAGGCATGATGAATGCCTATTATCCCAGCACTCAGGAGGATATGGAAATTGAGATCACACTGAGCTCACAGTAAGTTCCAGGCCAGCCTGGGTTACACAGCAAGGGCCTATATTGAAAATAATAATAATAATAATAATAATAATAATAATAATAATAATAATAATAATAATAAATCAAAACCTTGTTTAAGAGCTGTAGAGATTGCTCAGTGGTTAAGAATACAAGATGCTCTTCCAGAGAATCCAGGTTCAAATCCCAGCACCTACATGACAGCTCACAACCATCTGTAACTCCAGTTCCAAGGGATCTGATGTTCTCTCTGCCCTACTGGTTTTCACAGGCACTGCACACATGGAGTGTGCGTGTGCAAATACATATATATCTGGCACATACACTTTACACATACACATCCCCTCAAAGACAAAGAAACAAAGTACCAATGCATGCCACATGAACAGATCCGGAAAAACACTGTGCTAAGTGAAATAAGCCAACCAGAAAAGGAGTTGCACATGTAATTCCACTTAAACAGCCAAGAACAATCCACAGAGACAGGAAATACAGCTGAGTGTACAACACACCCAACAAAGACTGAGGCAGGAGCATCATGACCGTGGAACCACCCTAAACTATACAGGAGAAGAAGGGAGGAAGGAAAGATGGGCGGGACTTGTGCTTACCTCCCCAGGGCTGGGGAGCAGGACTATGTGGTGTCACGTGGAGTGATGAAAATGTCACCAAACTAGAGTATTAGTAATACATAAATAGTCCCTGTCTGACCCACAGTCCACACCTGACCCACGGTCCCTGCCTGACCCTAGTCCCTGCCTGACTCCATAGTCCACGCCTGACCCATGGTCCCTGCCTGACCCCAGTCCCTGCCTGACCCCAGTCCCTGCCTGACCCCAGTCCCTGCCTGACCCCAGTCCCTGCCTGACCCACGGTCCCTGCCTGACCCACGGTCCACGCCTGACCCACGGTCCCTGCCTGACCCACAGTCC
>NC_022019.1:33418425-33433357 GCF_000317375.1 Microtus ochrogaster
GGTCCCTGCCTGACCCACAGTCCACACCTGACCCACAGTCCACGCCTGACCCACAGTCCCTGCCTGACCCACAGTCCCTGCCTGACCCCAGTCCCTGCCTGACCCCATAGTCCACACCTGACCCACGGTCCCCGCCTGACCCAGGGTCCCTGCCTGACCCATGGTCCCTGACTGACCCACGGTCCCTGCCTGACCCATGGTCCCTGACTGACCCACGGTCCCTGCCTGATCCACGGTCCCCGCACGACCCACTGTCCACGCCCAACCCACGGTCCCTGACTGACCCACGGCCTTTGCCCGATCCCCAGTCCCTGCCTGACCCCCAGTCCACGCCTGACCCCATAAGTCCACACCTAACCCCCAGTCCACGCCTGACCCCATAGTCCACACCTGACCCACGGTCCCTGACTGACCCAGGGTCCGTGACTGACCCACTGTCCATGCCCAACCCACAGTCCCTGACTGACCCAGGGTCCACACCTGACCGACAGTCCACGTCTGACCCACAGTCCACACCTGACCCACAGTCTATGCCCATCCTAATAAAATGACTCGTGCTAAGAATGACTTCTACGCTGAATATAAGCGCACCTGAATTTCATTTCTGTTCCAGGCCCCATCTGGGCAAGCTGACAGGAAGGTCCAGGTGAATCTTTGACACCAGTAAGAAATTAAACAGTGTAAGGACCCTTCAACCCCAGATGTTTACCAAAAAATCCCAAGCCAGAGACCTCTCTTTGCTATCTCACCTACCCCAGGACCCCCTTGGGAGCTGCCCTGTTTTCTTCCCCTAAGAAAGACGCATTAAAATTTTTTTAAATAAAAAAAAAATTCTTTTCTTTTCTTTTTTTTTTTTTGGAGACAGGATTTCCCTGTATAATAGTCCTAGCTGTCCTGGAACTAGCTCTTGTAGACCAGGCTGGCCTCAAATCCACAAGGATTCACACCTGCCTCTGCCTCCCAAGTGCTAGGATTAAAGGTGTGCCTGGCCTAAAAAAAATTCTTACATAGAGTATATATTACATACAGTATATATTGATCACATTCTTTCCATACACATACACCTCCCAGATCATCCCCACCTCTCTCCCTACCTACCTAACTTCACGTTTTCTCTTACTTGCTCTCTCAAAAAATAAAAATAAATGAAACAAAAAATAAAGGTCAAATAAACAAACACACACCAGTTAAGACCAAAAAAGAACAACAACAAAAACATAAAAAGCACACACAAAAAGTACAGGTGATGTGGGATTCCCCTCTGTATGCTGTGAATAATACCATTGATTAATAAAGAAACTGTCTTGGCCTGTGATAGGGTAAAAGACTAGAGCTAGGCAGGGAAAACTAAACTGAATGCTGGGAGAATGAAGGCGGAGTTGAGAGAAGCCATGTAGCCCTGCCAGAGACAGACTCCAGAACTTTACCAGGTAAGCCACAGCCTCGTGGCAATACACAGATGAATGGAGATGGGTTAATTTAAGGTGAGTTAGCCAGAAATACAAGTAAGCTATTGGCCAAACAGTATTGCAAATAATATGGCTTCTGTGTGATTATTTGGGGCTGAGCAGCTGGGACGAACTAACAGGCTTTCTACAACACACAAGGTCCATCTTGTGCTGACCAGCTATTCCTGGGCATGGGGCTTGTCCTAGAGTGAGGTTGACGTGCCTTCTGTCACCCTCTTGAGGGAGCTGGTATGCTCAGTAGGGTATGGTTAGGTGGGGCATTTGTCCTGTTACTGCAGAGGGACTCTCAGAGTAGGTTGTGTCCTAAGAAAGCCGCTACCGAAATGGGAGAAGAGCAGCACCTTCTCTGTCCAAATCCCATAACAGGAGACGTGTTCACAAGCACAGCTGGCGCCCCTAGCTCTACACTTCACTGCTGTGATTTGATGCAGCTTTCTTCCCTGGGTGAGCTGAACAGGTTTTGCACGCTGCTCAGGGTAAGGGGTTCTGGGACCAACAAGCCACCAGAAAGCCTAAGGACTGTCTGTTCTGGCTGAGCTCTGCCAGCCTCATGGGCGGTCACAGTAGCGCCAGAGTGCAGCCAGGGCCCATGGCAGGCGTGGCCCAAGCGCAGAGCTCCCCCAAAGCTGATCGTCTGGAGCCATACTTACCATCTGCGGCACGCTCCTTGCCAATGTCTTGTTTTAAATGTCTTCTAAAAGTCAAATCCGTTTGCTTGGAAGATTTCCTTATTCCTCTCCTAGGAAATCTAGATAAAGCAGCTGAGGAGAAAAAAATCTCAAAGCATCAACTGATGCTCGTGCACTTCAAACGGAGACATCATCTATCTAGACTAGACCTCTCGTCTATTTTGGAGATGAGGAAGCCTAGACGGAATTCTGTCAAAGCCTGTCTTTTAAACAACATAAGATGTAATCTTAAAATGAAAACTTGCAAAGAGGCTCAGCACCAGTGAGAGCTGAGGATGCTGTACTGAGATAAGCCAGGCACGAGGAGATTGCATGGCTCCGCTCCCATGAAAAGATGGCTGTGAGATTAGTGAGGCATGGCTGAGATGCTTGAAGAAAACCAAGGAACAAGTGCGCGTAAGGACAGGAAACCCTAGTCTTCTCGAGTCCTCTCTCCCTCGTAAAGGGCAGAGACGTTAGAGAGACAAGCTTCGTTGGGTTTATTCCCTCTTTCCCCTCAGTGCGGGCCTCCTGGGAACAGCCCTTTGCACAGGCATCATCGCAGAGAAAAGGGAGCTGGGGCTTCAAGTTCTGACTCAAGGACAGACGGACGACTCGGGCCACTTCCGTTGAGAGCTATAAAGAACGAAGCAACCGAGTTCTAGGGATCCATTAACCCCTCAGCGCTGGGAGACGCCAGGAGCAGCCAGACGCCCATTACTGTTATGAGAGGTCGCAGAGCCAATCTCACGGCTACTGAGGGAGCTCAGATCTTTATAGAGAAACCCATAAATCCAGAAATGCTGAGCCTGTGTCAACTGCAAGATGCAAGCAAAAGCAGCAGCACAGCTGTTGGCCTCAGCACCTCTCTGAGCACCCAGAAGCAGGGCATCCAGCTGTAAGGGAGACTGGAGGAAAAACAGAAGAAGCAAAGGAAACTCGAAGGGGCCTAATGCAATCAGCACCACCTGTGATTCATCCTGGCCTCCAGCAGCCTCTCTAAAGGATTCTCTCGCTGGCAGACATCTAGAAAGGTCAAGCTGAGACACAGCACAATGAACCCGAACAAGAAGATGCAGCCAAGCAAGCGCACGCAAATGCCCCCTGCAAACAGTGTGTGTCCACATACACAGTCACGGCAGCTGAGATGTCCTGACAGGGAAACCCAGACTAACGTCGGATCCTACACACGTCAGGTACTGTCTGAGCAGCTGACCGACTTCGGTCGTCCAATGCCCTCTTCATAGAAACACTGTGACCGCTTTTCATTAAAAAAAAAAAAAAATTAGCCCAAACCAAGCTAAAAACATTCATAACATCTTTAACATCAATATAAATGGGGGCTGGACAGTTGGCTTGGTGGGTAAGGGCATCGGCTGCGCTTCTGGAGGACCCAGGTTCAACTCCCAGCACAGACATGGTGGTTCACAACCATCTGAAAACCCTCCTTCCAGGGGACCCAATGCCTTCTTCTGAACTCTGTGGGCACGGTGGCAGACCCGTAGTGCACACATGTATGTGCATTCAAAATACACATACATATATGTAAATCTTTCAAAAATCTTTAAATACCGCAACAATTAGCAAGAGAACTTGTACAGCTTATACAGGTCTTGATTCGTCAAAAAATGAGCAGCAAGAAGTTTAGTAATTACATCTCTGAAACATAGGAAAAAAACCCTTAATTTTTCAAAGTAACTTTTTTTTTTTAAAGCAGAGTCAAAAGACAAAAAAACCACACACTCTAGGCTTCTAGCCCAGTCAAAAAGAATTAGACTAATCTGTAGCTTTGCTAACGGACACTCAAAACCTCATCCTTCCTGAGTGAAATGGCGCTCGCTGGGAGGCTAAAGCCAAGGGGCCATCACTTCACCGTCAGCCTGGGCTAGCCTGGGCTAAGTACAAAGGACCTGTCTCAGAAAAACGGACCACTTCTCTACTCCTTCAAAGTTTCATTCTCACAATGACAAAAAAAACCCGGGGGTGGGGCACGCCTTTAATCCCAGGCATGGATGGATGGATCTCTGTGAGTTCGAGGCCAGCCTGGACTACACAGTGAGTTCCAGGACAGGCTCCAAATCTGTCTCAAAAAAAAAAAAAAATGGAGCTTTCAAAATTTATTTTCTCTCTGCCTCTCTGTCTGCCTCTGTCCTTCTCCACCCGTTCCTCCCTCCCTCCATGGCTTTTTATTATAGAATTCCATGTAACCCAGTTTGAGGCTAGTCCTGAATTCCTGATCTTTCTGTCTCCACTTCTCAAGGAAATTTTCAAAATAATTTATATATAAACCAGCTGAAAAACCATGGTGGGGGGGTGTTTGTTTGGTTTGTTTTATTTGTTTGTTCTTTAGCAAGACTTCACTCAAACACTCCCTGGTAACTATATAGGAAATAACTAGGTCAGAGAAGACGTGAAGTAATTTTAGCAAAACCACCACCACAAAAGAACAGGACAGAAAGAACCAAAAAGAGATATCCAGTAAGCAGGTGAAAAGCCACTGGGGAAATGCAGATCAGGACCACAGGCATGTTATTTCAGCACCAACTGGCAGCTAAATTTTAAAAAGAAACATAATTAGGATTGCTGGGGATGAAGAAAAGCTTGGAGCCTGGCAATGGAAAACGGCAGTGTCTTCGGAACCAATACGGCAGCGCTTTAAATAGTTACCATATGATTCAGCAAAGCCTCTCCTAATTAGACATCTAATACCAATAAAAGCCCTCATCCACACAAATTTCTTAGCAACAACGCAAATGTCCATTCACTGATGACCAGACAAACAAAATGAGGTATAAAAATGGAATTTCCCCCAGTCACGAAAGGAAGCGAAACAGTGACTGATGTCAGTCACAAAGGACACATTTCACTAGCTCACTGCACACTACGGGCACACCCATAATAAGGCAGTCAACCGGGGGGCTGGGCACACATCAGGGGTGGAGAGCATTTGCTGCTCAATCATGCAGATCAGAGCTTGGAGCCCAGCATCCACCACCAGGGGCTCCCATGTCTCCACAGGCAGCACACACACACCTGTTGGGGACTTATTTTCAGGTGTGGGACTTCTGTTCACGCTGCATTTGTTCATCTCTATGAAGCTGTGATTCTTTGCCTGTCTAAAACACCTAATGGTCCTAATAAAGCTGAATGGCCAATAGCAAGGCAGGAGCAAGGACAGGTGGGGCTGTCAGGCAGAGAGAGGCGGGGCTGTCAGGCAGAGAGGCGGGGCTGTCAGGCAGAGAGGATAAATAGGAGAAATCTGGGTGGAAAGAGAACAAGGAGAGGAGGCTATCAGGGGTCAGCCACCCAGCTACTCACAGCGAGCCATGGAGAAAGAAGTAAAGGAAGGTATATATAGAAACAGAGAAAGATAAAAGCCCAGAGGCAAAAGGTAGTCAGGATAATTTAAGAAAAGCTGGCAAGAAACAAGCCAGGCTAAGGCCAGGAATTCATAACTAAGAATATGTCTCCATGTGCTTTATTTGGGAGCTGGGTGGGGGGACCCACAAAAAGGCAAAAGAGTAAAATATCCTAGAACACACATGTGCACATAAATTCACATAGGCAGGTCAAGTAAATCTCTTAAAAAAAACTTTTGAGACCAGGTGATGGTGGCGCACACCTTTAATCCCAGCAGAGGCAGGCAGATTTTATAGAGTGAGTTCCAGGACAGTCAGGGCTACACAGAGAACCCTGCATCAGGGTGGGGTGGAGAGATGAAGAAGAAAGCAGATGAACGGTTAGCCTAGAACTCGGTTAGAGGGTAATGGCCAAGAAGTACAGAGTTTCACTGGGGGAGGAAGGGGGTAAAAATGCCCTCAACCTTATACACTGAGACAGCTCGTTCATTTCCCGGCTGCCCAGACCCAAAATAACCACACAGACACTATATTAATTACAACACTGCTTGGCCAATCACATAAGCGCGTTGCTAGCTAGCTCTTATATCTTAAATTAGCCCACTTCCATTATTTTATATTTTACCACGAGGCTCGTGGTTTACCGGTAAGGTTCCCGGGTGTCTGTCTCCCTGGCATCTCCCTGACTCCGCCTTCTTTTCTCCTCTATCTCTTCTTGGAATTCCCCACCTTGGTCTATTCTGCACTGTCATAGACCAAAACAGCTTCCTTCTTAACCAATGGCAATAAAACATTCACAGCATGCAGAGGGGAATCCCACGTCAGAACCTAACTACAGGGAGGGATACAGAAGCAAGAATAGACTGAAACCCAGCGGACTGTGCCGTGTAACTGAGTGAGGGACACGGTAGGAAAGGCACATCCTGCTCATGTGTTGACAAGGCAGGACACAACCGCACACACATGACCACAAAGATGCATTGCTCCGGAGGATGCCCTGTACACCCTCTAACACGGCAGAGGCCGCAAGTCCTCCTGGCACTGTACATGTGGGAAAAGACAGGGTAGAAGAAAACAACAGGATGGTTTCTTGATCAAGGGCCAGTGAAAGCTACTGTCCTGAACATTTAGAGGACGCTTAACAGAAACCTTTCGTGAGATTGATCACTCTGGCTCGTTCATTGTCTAAGGCAAAGTCAGGATCTAAGTTCCTGGTCATCTATCCCAATTTGTACAAAGAAATTTCTTTTATGGATGCTTCTCCATAAGCAATTCATCTTGGCTTTAATCACAAGGCTCTAGAGATCCAAGACAAAAATACCCTTTGGAGAAAAAGTCAGAGGGATGGAAAGAGATTAATAAAGAATTTTTTAAAAATTACATAAGTCAGAAAACTGGCTATATTTAGGTCTAGTCATCTGACCAGTGTAGGAAATGTCAATTTTATTAACGTCAAGGAAACATTAATAAAAGCACAGCGCTGAGTCCATCTCTGTGCATTTTTGTGGCACACAGGAACTGGGTCCAGCTACATGTCAGGTCCCGCACTCAGAATTAAGTCTCATTACCTCAGTTCTACCAGTTCAGAGAGCTAAGGTCTAGGGTGATGCCCTCCGTGGTGGGATCCTAAGAGCTGAGGTCTAGGGTGATGCCCTCCATGATGCCCATCCTAAGAGCTGAGGTCTAGTGTGATGCCCTCCGTGGTGGGATCCTAAGAGCTGAGGTCTAGGGTGATGCCCTCCATGATACCCATCCTAAGAGCTGAGGTCTAGGGTGATATGCCCTCTGTGGTAGGGTCCTAAGAGCTGAGGTCTAGGGTTATACTTTGACTCTTCCAAGGCCAACGATTTCTACAGAAACCCACCCTCGTGCTCACATCCACTGAAGGGGCATGGCCAACATCACCATGTGAAATCAGACTAAGAAATCATCCCTGGCAAAAGCATCAGGGGTTGGTGATAAATGTCCCTTTAGAGCAGGCGCTTTTTAAAGTACTGTCAACCACAGATGGCGTTAAGAAACACATCCTTAAGTTGTGACAGAGTAAATGTGTATAAAAATATTTGCCACGGTGATTTGCCATTTCAATCACTTGAGTTTATTATAATCCACTAGAAAGAAGCAATCTCAGTTCAATAAACTGTTTCAGGACCATTCACGGGCTGCAGTTTAAAACGCACAGCGTGCACCAATTATTGATAAGAAGACAGCAGCGGCAATTGCTGGCTCAGGAGGAAGTAACAAGACACAACTATGGGGGCGGGGGAACGGCGTTCTGGAAGAGTTCTCTCTCCCAGGTATCGCTGTGTTTGCTGCCCCTCCTGACCCAAAGACACTGGTGGGAGGGCTCTCCACTGCTGTAACCACCCACCCATGGGAAGAATGGCTGCTGCTTATTTATGTGGGGGTCCTGGCTTTGGAAGAGCACTACAAAGAGAAACAATGTTTTCAGTAAATTAAAGGTAGGACAGTCATATGTTCATTTGGGACAGAGTCTTTAACCAAGCAGGAAAAGTCTCTGCCATCTGGAGTAAGAATTAGCTGGGGTGCTACCTCCCAAGGACAGGCAAGGCTATGGCTTCCTTCTTCCTTCCACTTCTGAGACTCAGCAAGGCCGCTAGGAATGACTGTCAGCAGACATGAGAACGCAGACCTTTGGCAGACCTTCGGAAGACCAGTCAAGTAAGAATCTCGATCAGGGATGGCCCGGCTGGGGTAGAGAAAACATCGCAGTGGTTTGAATAAGAACCTTGGACACTGAACTCTACAGGATAAGACAATGCCATAGGGCATAGGCTCATATATCTCAATGCGTAGTCATCGGGGATTAGCATTATTGAGAAAGATTAGGTAGTGTGGCCTTGTTGGAAGAAGTGTGTCACTGGGGGGGGGGGTGTTGAGGTTTCAGATGCTCGAGCTATGCCCCTTCTGCTGCCTATGGATCAGAAGGCAGGACTCTCAGCTACTTCTCCAGCACCACGTCTGCCTGCATGTCGCCCTGCTCCCCATCATGACGAGACCGGACTAAAGCTCTGAAACTGTAAGCCAGCCCCAAATATATGCTCTCTTTCCTGAGTCGTGGCCATGGTCTCGTCACAGCCACAGAACACTGAGACAGCCTTGTATTATTTTACATAAGCACCTTGGACACTGAACTCTACAGGATAAGACAATGCCACAGGATACTGAAGCAAACCGAAACTCAAAGACTAACCAAGCCAAGAATGGATAACAGGACGCTCTCCCTGAGCCCATACCATAAGCAACACCACTGCGCCAGGGCAAAGGTCGCTGTGTTAGGAGGAGCTGTTGAGAACCATCTTCCCTCCCCGGGAAAGACATCTGCATTCTGTGAGGGCCGACACAAATGTTTTCTGTTCCGAGAGAGAGCCAGTAAGCTTAGAAGGATGGGTCTCTTCAAAGAAGAGAGCTGGTGATGGGCCCATGGGCTCTGGCCACACCCTCTAAACTTAGCTTGGGGATGCAGGGCTGGGACTCAGGAGACCTGCACTTCTGTTTCACCAGTCGGCTCCCTGGGAGACTCCAAAGACTACAAGACTTGCTCCTTCCCTTGCAGTTCTGCTGGCCTTGGTCTCTCACGGTTACCCTAGAACACACAGGGTGTGGTAGTGCCTTTCTGTGCGGTAGCTGAAGCAGGTTTATAGGCTTGCAGCATTTAACATAACCAGCCTCGTGACATCTCCGGAACACCCGCCATCACCAGCCACCTGGCACCTGGATCTAGGTCTGAGTTTCTGGGACCTCTGCTTCAAGCTTCAAAGGGTCAACAACGCAGCCACATCTGTGCATCCCCAGCAGCATCACAAGTGGCTTCCTACGACCCACCTCTGTGGAGTCTTAACGCTTTTTACCTTTGTGTTTATCAACACTTCTTTGTAATATAGTTTACTACCCTAGGTTATAAACTTGTTTTTAAGAGACAATCACCAGAAGACACACAGAATGACTACCAAAGCACATGGAAAGACAGCCAACATCAGACGTTAGGGAAATGCAAATCAAACTATAATGGTATCTCACCATGCACCTACAAAATTTTAAAATTGGCCAAACTGATGCATTTAAAGCACTTGCTGGCAAGCCCGATGACCTGAGTTTAGTCCTCACACAGAAGAAGGAGAAAGATGATTTTGGAAGTTGTCCTACGACCTCTCCCCACGAGCCACGGCATGTGCACACCCATGCACACATAACACACACCAAACAAATGCTTTAAAAAAACTAAAGATGGCCAAGTAGAGCGTTTCAAAGGCTTGACAGCCGCTGGAACAGGTGCACTCTGGGAAAGTTCGCCGACACCTCCAGTTTCCTGGTGACGGAGCAACTCAACTCTCAGGGCTAACTCAGGAAAAGTGAAAACACAGGTGTATATGTAGGCTCATATAGGGTATAGGGTGTCCACAGCGCTATTCCAGCCGGAAGGTGGAAGGATGATCTGCCAGTGCAGAGCAGGTATGTAAATGTGGTTTATGGGGAGAACAGACACTATCTTGCAATAAAAAGCAACATAATAACGGCGGTGGGACAGCAACAGCCCGAGGCGGTAAAAGGAGCCCAACACAAAGGCCATGCAATAAAAGACGTCACTTATGTCAATGTTCAGAAATGGAAGTTATGGAGACAGAAGGCAAATCCGTGGCTGATGGGAGCTGGGTGGGAACTGAGAATCACTGCTACCGGGGAGACTTGTCTTTTGAGAACAATAGAAATGCTTTAAAATTGGGTCATGATGATGACTGCAGAGATCTTCAAATTTGCTAAAATTCAATGAATCGTACATTTAAATTCTAGAACAAATGTCAGGGTTTACACATTAATCCTTCACTATCACGGCGAAATAAAACACTCTAGGTCTACATCAAATTAAGTAAACAGTTACCACAACATGCCATGACTGTTTATATGGAGAACTACACGTGCTAAACACAGCGAACCTCAGGACCACGCCATCACAGCAAAGGGGCAGCTTCCATCCCCAGTCCGACGTTCGGCCTGAGGCATTGGAGAAACGGACATGTGGAACGGAAGACGTTTTCATTGCTTCTGAACAGACAGTTCCAGCATTAGCCAGGAAGATAACCTCATGAAGCCGAGAAAACTCTGTCTCACACAGAAGACAGTTTTTCTTGTTCCTCAGGGACATGTTTTCACAAATGGTGACACCACGTCACAGGAGCAGTGAGGCCTGACCGACCGCTGGCATCAAACACATCTAAACACTCACACATCCCTGGACACAAACTGGATGCAGCAGAGTACTGCCAGGATGTAGAAGAGACCCCTGCAGATCTGCTAATTGTAGACAGGCAATAAATGAACGGCTCCAGTCTCGCATTCTTTCGCCCATTCCTTGAGGATGAAGAGTCTACACTTACCACAGTGAGTTTAGGAGGAAATAACTCATTTTAACCAAAAGTTCAGCGTGCTTATATTTTAAAGGCTTCCCAAAAATCCACGTAGAAATCTCCAAAAGGAGCATTACTAGCCTAAATATATAATAAACATCCTGCTTTCTGAAACTTAATATTTAAAGTTATTTTTGTAATTTTATAATTTAAAGCTATTTTATTCTTATCCCAGTATATAACTATGTATGTAAAGAAAAAGTAGGGTTAAGAGGTGCCACTTCAACACCACACCAGATGTCAACTAAGCCACGAGACACGGGTCACTTACCGCTGTCCATCGGCAGGTGCCACAGACAGAGAAGGAAACAAACTTGACACAGCTTACGCTAGGCCTCCTTCTGTCACATTAAATCCACGAACAATGACGATGGCACAAGGAAGAACTAAAGATTCTAAGATTCTGAAGGGGAATACGAAATTCTAGTTATTTAACTACATGAGCTCCTTAAGATAGACCTGTCTTATAACTGGGGGACCAAAAGCTGGAGTCTGTCCCACCAGCTGGGAGTTTGTCTAAAGCCCAGGACCAAAGTGACGCCAACTGACGCCACTCAGCCAGCGTTCAGCCGCAGCAGCTCCGCTCAGCCCAGGCCTCCTAAGATCACCTCTAAGATAACAAAGGAGAGTCCTGTACAGCCAAGGCCAGCATCTGCTGTAAGGGGCTGCTTCATTTTCTACTCGAACACAGCGCAGAAGCTGAGGCCTCAGCCTTCCTGTTCCCAATGGGAACCATGGGAAATATAAAAGCCGACTTCTCCAAGTTACGAAAACAAACAAAATCAAGGCCACTCCTGGGAAGACTCGTTACCTAATTCCATGATAAGCAGATTGATCAAACTCATTACGAGCCAAAGAAACGTCCTGATATGAATTCCTTCTTCTAAGTCATCAGAGACACCAGTGTGGGTCACTGGCTAGAAGACACCAGGAAGAAGGTTACGTGTTGGGCTAAGTGGATCCTGGTGTAGGCCATGCCAATGAGATCAGGTACTATTAACACGGATTCTAAAGTCCATTCAGATGTGGGACTCCTTAAATCCCTTCTCTTTGCAAAAGATAAGACTAAAGCCTTCTTCCTCAACAGAGAAGGAAGTACTACAAAGAGCTAATTCGTATGCTATAAATTAAAGGGGTTTGATCGTCTGTTGCTTCTTCATTGTTAAGACCAAAATCTTCATAATCCAATAGAATTTCTGAAAAATCTGTCTTCAGATATGAAACTCTTCTATACTAGGTAACCCAAGTGTGTCAACCTATGTTACAAAGTCTTTAACTTAGCGTATGTCTCCTTAACTAAAAATTAACATCTCGGGGCTGGAAAGATGGCTCACCGGTTAAAAGCAGAAACTGCTCTCCCAGAGGACCCAGGTTCAATTCCCAGCACCCACATGGCCGCTCACCACTGCAACTGCAGGAGTCCCAACACCTTCTCACAGACACACAGGCAAGCAAAAGCAGCAACACACGTAACATAAATAAAAAATAATTTTTAAAAAAATTAACATCTAGAAATGATAAAACGGCACATAGAGTTTTCCCATAGAAAGGCTGAAATTACCTAAAGATGAAAGCTTTTACTTCATTTCATGAAACATTTAGTGGCAGATTCCAGCAGTCTAAAATGTCACCGGCTCTGAGGGACAAATGTGCTCAGAGCTGCTAACGTGACTGACTGCTCCTTGACACAGGATGCTCGGCTGTAGCTGAACATAGACAACACGGATGCTGTCTACACCGTTATCTCCTGTTCCTTGCAGAGCGTGTCATCTGGGTAACCCTAGTTAACGGTGAAAGTTCCATAGTTTGGTTCTAAGGGAAAAAGTCTGAAGATGAAAGACTAGATGTTGCAATGCGAGCTCCCCCAGAAAGGATAGCCAAGCCCAGTAGGTAAAGAAATCCTTCCAACAGCCAATGTTGTCCTCGAGCAGGATACAGGGGAAACGAAACTCCTGCCCCAGGAGTGCCTAGGTACAGTGGAGACCAGTAACGGGGACATCCAGGAAGCAGGCCAATGGTAGCCGGTGCCCTCTGTTCCTGCAATGCCATGGGTTCTCCACGTCATAGACACTGGCTGTGACTACAACTTTCTCTGGGTGAAAACAGGACCCACTATGTCATTGTTCATGCACACTGGCCTGACGGGATAGCACAGAAGACCAACGTCCTACGGTTTGTAGAAAGTATACCTCACCTACCGCATACTGTAACATGGGTTGCAAGGTTCAAAGACATGGCCGGATGTCACGGAACATTTGCACCAGGATGTTCCATCGTGTAGCCACAAACATCCAGATTAGAATTATTTCCACACAATATTTCAGCCAGGACTCCTAGAAACTTCTATATTAATATGCTGTGGCAAAGGAACATTTTATATTAATAGAGAGGGCAACAGAGCAAATGTCTGGCCGACTTCGAGGGTCCTCTCAGCATTACTCAGATGCAGGGACTCTCCTCTCCCACCCTCTGATCAGGAAATATATTCAAGGTGCTCCATCTAGTGGATCGATGGAAGATCCTCAGGATAAGGGAAGCTCAAGGCATCTCTCACCCTTAGTCAAACTGCAGCCTGGAAAATAACGATAAAGACCATAGAAAGTTCAGGGTCTCAAGACCAAAAGGACAGCAGGGGGAGAGGCAGAAGAGGGACCGTAGCTGGCAAGCTCCCCAGGGTCAGGAATGAAGTCACTGTAACTGGTTAAACACAAGGCACCGTAAATTTGCTCCCTCCAGCTTCCCCAGTTTTCTCTAACACAGGGGGAACTCATCAGAGAGACCACTTCAGACGGACAGTAAAAGCATGGCAAACAAGGTGCAGGCAGACATGTTGGCTGACAGCCCCGACTGTTGTATAGATCTCTACAAAACCTGGTCTACAATTATCCATAAACAGCTTTATCAGTAAATAACCAGACACTGGAAACATGATTCATAAACGATGGATTCGTCAATCAAAGGAAATGAACTGCAGTAAACACACAACATGGCCCGGCTCGGCGTCATTATCACAAATGAAAGAGGCAAGACAAAACGATGAGAATTTGTGCTATGTAATTTCATGTTTATAAAAACTCACAGTCACAGAAAGCAGATCTGGGGTTCCTGGGGGATGAGGGAGGAGGAAGAATGACAAACAGGTACAAGGACATGCGGGCTGCGGTTGCGGACATGTTCATTACTTTGATTGTGACAGCGGTTTTACATACGTGGGTGTTAAAATATGCCATGTGTGCAGCTTTAAAGATGCCAATTATTCTCAGGAAAGCTACATAGTGGGAAATGACCACAATGGGAGCATTTTAACCCAACAGCCTCCCAGGCTAACGTGCACTTCTTACCTTAAATCTGTGCAGCACTAAATAGTCTCACCTCATTGGGAAATAGACTAATTACTAAGCTGAAGACGCTGCTCGCATACCACCTTTAACTCTGCATGAAATGGAAGACACAATATTTCACACTGTGTCCCTTGAAAAACTAGATTTCCGTTTTCACATGCGCCAAGAAACACATTCATGCATGGAGTTACTATGGGCAGAGAGATTGAGTGAGGACGACCAAGTTCACAGGGAAATCAGTGCACTCAGCGGATTACTCCAAGTTCTCTGAGCGCCTCGTAAGGCCAGGAAAAACATCTGAGGAGCGTCTAGAACATGGTGCACCTCTGTCCACTGCCGCGTGGCCCTGGCAGCTCTTCTAGACCATTCTCTGAATGGTTATAAAACAGGGGGGACCTAACTGTTTCATCTCCTCCATTTCCATCCATGTGCTTTTCTGGAGAGTTCCCAAGGGAAAAGCTGTAAGACTGCATCTCACTACATATCCAGGATGGGGAAAGGATCCCATGGCATGTGTGTGGCAGTCAGAGGCCAACTGGCAGAAATCAGTTCTCTCCTTTTGTATGGATCACGGGATGGTACTCCATCATCAGGTTTGGCAGCAAGCGCCTTCACCCACTGTCTTACCAGTCCAGGAAACATCTTTTACAGATTAATTTTTATATATAT
>NC_022019.1:33433457-33441587 GCF_000317375.1 Microtus ochrogaster
TATATATATATATGAAAATGTGCACATGGAGGTTGGAGTAGTTTGAATGAAAAAAGAACTTCACAGGCCCATAGGTTTGACTGCTTGGTCCCCAGTTAGTGCAACTGTTTGGGAAGAACTAGGAGGTGTGGCATTGCAGGTGGGCTTTGAGTTTCAAAATCCCATTCTCTTCCCAGTTAGCATGCTCTCTCCCCCTCCCTCCCTCTCCCTGTCCCTCTCTCTCTCTCTCCCCCCTCCCCTCTCTCCCTTGTGCCTGTGGGCTGGGATGTAAGTTCTCAACTACTTCTCCAGCACCATGCCTGCCTATCTGCTTCCCGCCATGATGAAGATGGCTTCTAAGCCTCTGGAACTTTAAGTCCCCTATAAACTCAAACTCCTATTGATCTTGTTGTCTCTTCACAGCCAACAGAAAAGTAACAAAGACAGAGGTTAAATATACGGAGACGTGGTAACAGCATAAATCGTTCATGATCCCACAGAATTCAGGCTGTCATTCACTAAACACTTCCAAACTCTGCTGCAGAGGAGACAGAGAGTCAAGGTGGAGAAGGTGGAGAGACCAGAGGAGGAAGGAGGACACAAGCCAGAACCATGCAGGTCCTCGCTCCTGCCCACCCACTGCCTAAAGCAGGGCTAGCTAAGTGAGGCTATCTCTGTTAGCAACAAAGCCAAAGATGCCCTTATCCCTCTAGGCAAGCAAAATGGAAAGTGGTTTGGTGGCCCCCACAGAAGCTCAGAGTTGATCATTCTGTTAATGCCCAGGGTGGGCCCTAAAGAACCCTTTATCCACTGATGTCTGAGTCACCAGTTAACCAAGCACACCCCACGAGGAGTGGAGGGGCTCTGCACGTGTGGACAGAGCGGGGCTCTGCACGTGTGGACAGAGCACCTCCGAAAGGAGTAGGAAGGACAGAAGAGAGCAGGCAGAAACAGGGTTGTCCTGCTCCCAGCCCGAGAAGAGACAATGGTAAGCAAGCAGAAGCATTCCTCAGCCCCTACTTCAGGACAGCACCATCACCACCACCACCCCGGCCAACTTTGCTCTTTTGTTGTTAACAGGTTTTCATTGTTATTGCATGTGTGAGAGTGTTTTGCCTGCATGTGTGCATGTGTGCCATGAAGGTAAGAAGAGGGCCAGACACCCTGGACTGGAGTTATGGGTGGTGGTGAGATACCACTTGGGTGCTGAGAACCAAACACGGGTCTCTGCAGGAAAAGCCAGAGCTCCATCTTCTTTTGACTTGTTTAATTGTATGTGTGGGCGTCCCACCTGCACGAATGCCTGTGAACCACATGTGTGTCTGGTCCCCAAGGAGGCCAGAAGGGAAAATCAGATACCTAGAAACTGGAGCTGTAGAGGATTGTGAGGATATGGGTGCTAGGAATTGACCCGAGGTTGCTCTCAACCTCTGAGCCAACTCTCCAGCCCAAAGTTTTTTTTGTTTTATGGGCTTAGGTTTTCTTGTTGCTTCGTTTCGAGATAAAGTCTCACTGTGTAGTCCAGACTGACCCCAGCTGTGCCACCTGCCTGCCTCAGTCTCCCCACTGCTGGGATGAAGGCATGTGCCACCATGCTCCTTTCCCTCCATATCTTTCCTGTTCCACCACAAGGGAAGAATGACCTCCACTGTCTAAAGCAGCCGTTCTCAACCTGTGGGTTGCGACCCCTTCGGGGGTTCAAACGACTTTTGCAGAGATCGCATATCAGATATTTACACTGCAATTCACAACAGCAGCAAGTTACAGTTATGAAGTACCAGTGGAAATAATGTTAAGGTTGGGGTCAGCACAGCATGAGGAAATGCACGGAAGGCCGCCGGGTTAGGGAGGTTGAGAGCTACTGTTCTAAAGGCCTCTTTCGCAAAGGGGAGCACCCACAGCCATTTCCCGACACCCAGACATCGTGCATGTGACCTCATCTCAAAATCAGGGTTCTGCTGTCTGGGATGGGAAGTGAGGTCAACCCACTGTGGCCCAGAGTCCACTAATGAGTTCCTTACAGAAGAGAGGTTCTGACCCCGAGAGCTCAACTACAGGCTTCCAGAAAATTCTCACCCCTTCGAAGTTTCCAGTCTTGACCACACTGATCCTTGCACCTGTTTCAAAACTTGATGGCTCAAAGCAATAAAAATACATTTTTACTACGTTTATTGATTGGAGGGGGCATAGATATGGAGGCCAAAGAGCAATGTAAAATAGTTCTCTTCTCGCGCCACAGGATGGTGGTCACCAAGCTGGGTGGCAAGTCCCTTCACCCACTGACCCATCTCTCACCATGCTATAAAACGTCCTGTCATAGGCCAGAAGTCTAAAATCAAGCAGCACTATGAGCCCTCGGTGGACTCAAGAAGAGAGCCCTCCTTGCCTCTCCCAGCCTTTGCAGCTTTGGCAGCATCCTTGGCTAAGCTGCCTCACTCCAATCTCTGCATCTCTTTTTGCCAATAATTCCAGCAAGTCGCAAGTCAGTGCTATCTCCACCCTACACAAGCACCAAGGATCGGGCAAGATGTGGTACGGTGGCATTTCCTGAGTTGCCTCCAAATGGTGTCAACAAAAGAGAAGGCCAATGATAGTATAGGGGTCCTTCTTTACCCCCCCCCAGCATGGTAGCTTGCCTCCCCTCATTCCTGTCCACAGTTGTCCCTCTGGCTGCTACATGGAAGCCATTGAGTCTCAGTGGATCTGAATGTCTGCGAAGATGCCTCTGATACCAACAGAGATCAGGCAGGATTCAGGGGCACCAACTGAGCACGGGACATCTAGACATTTTCTTCCACGCGATCCCACCCCTGGACTGTCCACTAAAGCCTGTGTGTTCCTGCCTCTCACGGCCATATCCTTTTCCTTGGACATCTGGTGTAGGAGCGGGGGCAGTGACCCCATCAAAAGAGGAAGGAACCGGGAAATATTTTTAAACAAGACTGAAATACATTCTCAAGTTGAGTTCCTAGTCCTCAAGCATTTACATCTTCAACTATAAAAAGAAAAAGATGTGTTCCTGTTTAAACGGGCTAAAGATAATTTAAGGGCCTAGGTGTTTCTTCACTGTCAACTGAGAAGCTCAAATGCCCGCTGACAGCAAACGCACAGTTTTGTATTTTCAATCGTAGAAAAAATGGCCTACATGAGCTTATTTATAGCCATTTAGCTGCTTTCACATCACCCCGTGAAACTTCAACTTGAGAGCTGTCACCACTGATGAGACAGGTCCCTAAAGACCTAAGAACCATGGCCATCTACGTCTCCTTCCCAAGACGTCACCTACAGTCCTGGCCCCTCGGGAGTCCCCTTTCTTCCCTGGTCTCAGACAATCAGTGACATCTTCTCTCCTGTCACCTCAGGCTAGCACAGCCCAACCAAACTTGTGCTTCGGTCACATCTTTGTCCCGTGATCACTCCCAACCTCCTACTGTCACCTCCATGCTCCTTTAGGCAAAGGGAAAAAAATGGGAGTGTTGGCCTCAGGAGAGCCAGCCCTAGGAGGAAGCTGCAAGATACCTGGGCCCTGGGAAGCTACGGCCAAGTCCTCTGTCCACCAGAGGGCTTCTCCCTGCTCCAGGTCAGCAGTCCCAGGCAGGCCCTCTCCTCCCACCTACAGGAGGGGCACCCTGTGCTGTTTCCCCGGCCTTGCAGTCTGGGATGTGAACCCCTCAGCCTTTTCAGAACTTAGCATGCGGACCCAGGAGCAAGGGGCATAAGGGAAGGAGGAGAAAGGGAGGCAGACAGCCAGGTATACCAATAGGACCCAAGAACAAAACAAGACGTTAAAGTGGTACATCTGAAACCCCAGTGTTCAAACGAGGTGTAGACAGGTGGGAGGGGGCAGGCAGGAGGATCAGAAGCTCAAATCCAGCCTGGGCTACATAACAAGTTCCCGGCCAGCCTGGGCCACACAAGATCCTATCTCAAGAAAACAAACACAGCTACTTTGAATGCCTATATAATTACCCAACACCAAGGTCAAGGAAGGGAATGAGAAACAGCTCATAAGGATTACGGGGTTAAAGAGGGTGTGATGACAGAGGAGGAGACCGGTTCCTTCCCTGTGAATCATCTGCAGCCACAAGCCCTCCGCCCTCCGCTTTGAATCCCTCCATGACAGCTGGCAGGTGAGTCCCTGATGGCGTCCTCCTTGCCCCACTGCCTTCCACGCCATCATGACAGCCGAGACAATGCTAGTGTGACCATCCTGCCCCTCGGGCCTTGGAAGGGCGCACCTCACGCACCGCCCGGTGCCAGAGGCCGCCAATAAACGCTGGCTGAATGAATTATGTGAACAGCTCACTTACCACTTACATTTAATCACCGTGTAACCCCATTGTAATTCTTACTTATAGGACAGATTACCATGGCCATAAACTGTCTGCCAACTATAGCTCAGGGAGGCACAGGCATGGTTTACCGGTCACAAAGCGTGTTCGACCGCTCATACAGCATTGCTAGGCTTTACAACCGAAAAGTCTGGGCCGACCAAGTTTTAATAAACAAACCGATCTTACACACGGTGACACTGAGAGAAGCCATCAGCCAGGGCTGCACACTGATTCTCCTGGCACCACCAAGCCAAGAAGCCATTCCGCGGCAGTCATCTGATCTTCACGTTTGATCTCCCAGCAGTCCTGTAACCCCAAACAGGAGGTCAGGTGTTCAAGGCCGGCATAAGCTACCTGAGACCCATCCTGGGGGTACAGGAAGGGAAGGAAGAGGTTAGGGGAGTTAGCAGACAGTGGGAGGCCGGGAAAGAAGGAGGAAAGAGGATTTTAAAGATCTGTTTCCTGGTACTTTCATCCAGCAGTGAGGACCAATTATTCACTAGCATTTTATAAAGGTATCAATTTAACCACCAAAACAAACTTGAAAATGCAAAAACATAGAACAAAAGGCAAATGACTGACTGCAAAGACAGACTTTGGGCTCCCCTGGGTGGCTCACAATGGACTGGAGGTAAAAGCAATATTCCTCCCAAAGGGGATACCGATGTCTCTCACAGGTCCTCGGAAGTAGGACATTCACCACCAAGAACCGTACTATACTCCCCAGGGCATAAATATCCACATGCCCTCTTTCCAGGTGGCCACACTGAATAAACCCCCTTCTGCCGCTTTCTACATCCACTCTGGCTGTTTTAATTGGCTTAGTGAGGATGAGTAGCTAGCTGGGCTTACCGTGAGACACAGGCTGATAACGCACCCGAGTAGATGGACCTCCAGTAGTAACTCTGAGGCTATAGAGGAAGGGGATCTACTGGCGGGAATTTAAATCAATACTGCCAATGTGGAAAACAATTCGGTCTTCAAAAAAATTATAGGAAAGCAAGAACGGTGCCTCGCATCTACAAACCCATTGCTCAGCTGGGGAAGGACCATGAGTTCAAGGCTAGCTGCAAAGCAAGGTCCTGTCCAAAAGGCGTTGTTTTCTGATATGACTACCACACAAAGTTTCACGTAGGAAGTAAGTTCAAGAGACCCATACAACACAGTGACAAAGACCGATTAGCTGAAATTATGTATATTTCAAGACACTGTAAGATGACTCGGTATCATCTTCTAACAACCAGGGGACACCTAAAGCAAAAACAGGTAAGGCAGGAGCCATGATCCAATACCAGGCCACCCCAGACTCAACCCACAGCTCTGGGCAGAAGCCAACAGAGCGATTTCTCTTGCCAGGCCTTCCTCACTGTCAGGGTGGGGGCCCTCAACAGGTTCTACTGGACTCCAGCCCATAGGCCCTGAGTAAGGACCACAGCGCCTCGCGTAAGTGAAGGCCAGTTCTTGGCTCTACTGGACTCGAGCCCATAGGCACTGAGTAAGAACACCTGACCTGTGGGACCACCGCGCCAGTTCTTGGCTCAGCCGCCAGCTCGCCTGAGATTAACACAGGAAGTCATTCACGGGTTTTGAGGTTTTCCAGTGGAGGACGGAGTTCACACCCAGTGTGCTGAGACTCTCAGCGGCACCACAGAAAGCAGCAATTAAAGGTTGGCAATTTTTCAGGACTTGTCTCAGCAGCAAACATCCCATAGAACTAGCCTGGCTATGAAGGGGGTGTCCCTGGAAAGCCCTTGCTTAGCAGACAGGGACGGTCCTAAATATAAAATATGCACATAACTCTAAACAATATATGTGTGTGTATGTGTGTGTGTGTGTTCATCCTTACATCCACTCTATGATTCAACTCTCAGCTCTCCAATGATATCACTAGAAATATCTCATGCTTAACTTTTATGTGCGTTTTGAGCCTACAACCTGCAACACTGCCTGCTTCTGAAAATCTTAGATTTTTACAAGGAAAATTCCACCATAAAATGTCCCATCCTGGGGCTGGAGAGAAGGCTCAGTGGTTAAGAGCACTGACTGGTCTTCCAGAAGACTCAGGTTCAATTCCCAGCACCCACAGGGCAGCTCATAACTGTAGTGAGCTGGACAGGATCGCCATTACAAGATGGCGCCGACATCCTGTCTTGTTGGAAATAAACAACTCCATATTTGGCTATGCCTCTGGGAGCTGCGTGTCCCTCGCTTCCCGCATGCGTGGTGGATAAGGGTCCTTGGGCCTATCCCGATGCAGTCTGGTGTCAGCTGATGGTGGCAGCCAATCACAGGGCGACCCGTGTGTCAATTCCCTATATAAGCAGCTGCCTTAGTGTTCTCGGGGGCCCTCTCGCTTCATGCTCCTTCAACCAAGGGCACTCCAGTTAAAGCGTGATCTTAGAAGAATCCTCGTGTGGTGGTTGTTCTTTCTCGCTGGTCGAGAAGTTCACCGCACATAAATATCTGTAACTCTAGGATCCAACACCTTCACACAGACACACAGGCAGGCAAAACACCAATACACATAAAAATAAAAATAAATAAGTTCCATCCCACAAGAATAAGTATGAAGAGAGCAAGCATTCACATCTATCAGCATAATACATGCATTTAACTAAAGAGCACAGAGCCAACGGAAGCTCTTTGATGGAGAGCAAGTACGGGCCAGCTCACTGCTCAGACCAGGCTGCTTCAGAGGCCTCTGGAAGCGTCTGGAGCCTTTGCTGGACACACCCCTCTCATTTCCTGGTTTCACCACTCCAAACACTTCCAATGGAGTGGCTGCTACAGTAGACAAAACAACTCAAGTCAACCCTTTTATCCCCGTGATACCTAGACTTTTAGTTCCCTGTAATTCTCATTATAGCTTAAAAGTAATACGCTTGCACCTTTATTATTCCATCACTGATCATTTCCCTTGATTTCCCAACTTTTTGGGTAAAATTGTTAGTGAAATATATCCCGAAACACAGCTTGCTACTCAGTAGCCGCTGACAGCAGCACAGCCGAAAACAGAAAGAAAATGACTACGTTTTGTTGGAGCTAGAGGGATGGCTCGGTAGCTAAAAATGCACACAGCGCCCAGGTGTGGTGGCGCACGCCTTTAATCCTAGCACTCAAGGGGCAGAGGCAGGAGGATCTCTGAGAGTGTGAGGCAGCTGCTCCACACAGCCATTTCTAGGCCAGCTACACAGTGAGGTCCTTTCTAAAAGTAAGACTGCCTACTGCTCTTACAGAGGACCTGAGCTCAGTTCCCAGCACCTACATCTGGCAGCTCACAACTGCTTCTCACTCCAGCTGCAGAGGATGGGACGCTCTCATCTGGCCTCCAGGGGCACTGCGCTTCCACACAGACACATCTATACACATAATTAGAAGTAAAAATAAAACCTTTCAATAGGCCTGTGTATATTGAACTCAGGCACACACACACACACACACATATGCAGGGATCACAGCACACCATCAGCCATGATCGCTCAACTGCCTACACACGTGGGACCGCAGCACACCACCAATGATGTTCACACTTACACACACACACACACACACACACACACACGGGACCGCAGCACACCACCAATGATGTTCGCATTTACACACACACACACACACACACACACACACGGGGACCGCAGCACACCACCAACGACATTCGCACTTACACACACACACACACACACACACACGGGGACCGCAGCACACCAACAACAACGTTCGCACTTACACACACACACACACACACGGGGACCGCAGCACACCACCAACGACGTTCGCACTTACACACACACACACACACACACACACGGGGACCGCA
>NC_022019.1:33441977-33457224 GCF_000317375.1 Microtus ochrogaster
ACACACACACACACACACACACACACACACACACACACACACACACACACACGGGGACCGCAGCTGCTCAGGCCAACCCCTCTCAGAACCCCGACGTTGCACTTCCAGTTTGGAGGTGAAGAACAATGACTTTAAAAGGCCGGGGGTGGTGGGGAGAGACACTCACGATCTGTGGAGTTTCCTCATAATGAAACTGCTCACTAGGACCTTAGGAAACACCTCACAGGAAAGAGAAATGAGCTGGCTTCGTGAGAAGGGAGACAAAATCGAAGGAACAACAAAAGCCAAACTGATACTCAGCCAAGAACCGTTCCATTCCTGCCTCAGCACTCAGAATATCCCTCATGACCTGAAGTCATCACCGCCAGGCATGAATGTCTCTCTTGGCAGCTGTCCTAGCTGGCTTCTCTGTGGTAAACACCATGACGAAAACCAGCTGTGCAGGAAAAAGTGTTTACCTGGCTATGGTGGCCCAGCACGGAGGGAGGTCGGGCCAGGAACGATGCGGGAGCAGAGGCAGGAACGATGAATGAGTGCTAACCACTGGCTTACTCTCTGGGGCTTGCTCAGCCTGTCTCCTTATACCAACCTGGTCCAGCACCGGCATTGCCCACTGTGAACTAGGCCCTGTTACATCAATCAGCAATCCAGAAAATGCTCTGCAGACACGCAATACCCACAAGACGATCTGAAGATAATTCCTCAAATGAGGCTCCCCCCACCTCAGATACATCTAGATTGTTTAGAATGGACAGAAACTAACCACCCAGTTAATTCAACAAGGCTTCATTCAAATAAGGATGGCCAACACAAGCACACAGCTCCACAGCATACAGAAGGACCCGAAGAGACAGCAGACGTGTGGCGAGATTAGAACGAGCACCAACTAGCGGCAGCACCTCCAGTGGGCAGAGGATCCCCCAGCCGTGAGCCATCACCCACTGCCTGAGCACGGGGTAGAATAGGGAGCCTCACGGTAATGAGACCTGCACACCATCCACGCCCTCCTCACCTCCCCAGGCTCCTGAGGAACTGACAGCAAGGCGGCAAGTTTTCCATCTCTACACCCGTTTCCTCCGTGCACTCCGACCGCCCACCCGCTCTATCAGAAAGACCACGTTTACTCTACGTCTTTACCCAAGAAACCTTTGCCTTTCTTTGTAAAAGACCATTCAATGCAATGGTCTTTTAATAATAACTATTAATATTATTTTCAAAAATATTCTTTTGTTTTGTTTTGTTTTTCGATACAGGGTTTCTCTGCGGTTTTGGAGCCTGTCCTGGAACAGCTCTGTAGACCAGGCTGGTCTCAAACTCACAAAGATCCACCTGCCTCTGCCTCCCGAGTGCTGGGATGAATGGCGTGCGCCACCACCGCCCGGCCAAAGATATTCTTGTTATGTTCCTGGAACCAAGAAAGCGCCTGGTCTTATATAAGAGAAACAAGTGAGAACTTTCTGAGACAGGGAAACCCTCTGGGGCTCAGACACTCACACGCACGAAGGAAGAAAGACATGAAAAGTAGGGTTCTGGGCAAGCCCTGGAGGATCCTGCTTCCTGCCACAGCCTGGGGTGAGGATCAGTTACTGTAACTGAGAAACCTCAGATTGTTACCTAGTCCCCAGTGATAGTACAACATGGGACATGAGCCCATCAGATAGCAGAAACACAGGTTACTGCAGAGAGAGCAAGCGAACACCCCCACCCCACCCCCAGTCCTGGCTCTCAAGAAAATATCAGGCAACTTTTAGGACAAGATTAATTCTTCAGTTAAAAACAAAACAAAACCCGAAAGATTGCCTGAATACATCTCCAAGACCGCAGGGCTCACAAAAGAAACAAGGCAGAGGAAGGGAGGGCACTCCAGGCAAAACCCAGGCTGAGTTCTCTGCAGAGGGATCCGTCTATACCTTCCTTCTTTCCACAGAAAAAGACCTGTGATGTGCGGGTCACATCTCAAAGGGTGTGGCTTGCTCTCAAATCTAGTCCATGGGGATGATTCTGGTCTTTTACGAATCCCAATGTCTGCAAAACCACAAACAGTGGTCATACCTAGAAAGAGGCCTGTCTACAGGATTCAGAAGTAGAAATGTCGCCTTTCATTCTCTCAGACCCTAGAAGGAGGGTAATTCTGTAAAAATTTAAGAGGCGAGCCTACTGTCTCTTCAAACTCTTGGGCAAGACAGCTTCACCCCCAATCACAATTCACCCTCAGAAGCAGGCAGAGTCACTGAATTCCTAACAGCAGGAACGATACCAAGGTTTCCAGAGAAGCACGGGAAACCGCACAGCCCACAGAGCACAGTTAAGTTCCTAACTGGAGAACCCGACACCAGGGCTTGTGTGTGTTGGTTTGGCGGTGTGAGATAAGCTCATTTTGCTATCGCTGGGATTCTGTCTAGGCAGAGGCACCAGGGTTCCACGAGACTTGTTCTCCACTTACCCTGCGCCTCGTGTTCGCTCACCTCCTCGCTGGGAGATTCTTAACTACGCCCACCCAAGAGCTATCAAAAATGCCCCCTGTGGGCTGTAGAGGCTGAGGCGGGAGGGGAGAAGGAGGACAATCAAATCACCTTGCATCTGAGCCACCTTTAACACCAGCGTGCTGAAGAGGAGAGAGAGAGCCTCGATCCCTCTGATGTCTTCCCTACTTTCCTATCTCCAGAGATTCCAGCTGGTTTGCAAACCAACACGCTAACTCAGCCATGACATCCTTAGCAGATGAGCATGGGAAAGCTCTCATACAGGGTTCTGCTTTGATATTAGTTGAATGACTCTATGAATGAATGAATGAGTAAATGAATGAATGCACTGCTCCACTAGCTGGGAAGTCAATGACTTAATTAATTCCACTTAACTTACACAAACCCACAACAAACTTGGAGGGACAATTCCAACAGCAGGTATACCCAATCCTGAAAGCAGGCACTAGAATACACTATACAACGCTCCACGCAGAATACACACGGTACAATGCTCCATGCACAATACACACGATACAACGTTCCACGCACAATACACACGGTACAACGCTCCATGCAGAATACACACTGTACAACGCTCCATGCAGAATACACACGGTACAACGCTCCATGCACAATACACACGGTACAACATTCCATGCACAATACACATGGTACAACATTCCAAGCAGAATACACACGGTACAACGCTCCATGCACAATACACACGCTACAATGCTCCACGCACAATACACATGCTACAACGCTCCATGAACAATACACACGGTACAACGCTCCAAGCACAATACACACGGTACAACGTTCCACACAGAATACACACGGTACAACATTTCAAGCAGAATACACACAATACAATGATGCTCCAGGTATCATTATCCACAAAAGCCGAAAGATGAAACCGCCACTGTCTGTTTGATAAATGGATGCACAAATGAAGGAGACAGATACAAAGGGACACAACGGGATATTACTCAGCCTTTATTAGAGAGGGTAAGATGTGTCGGGTGGTGGCTCAAGGCTTCAACCCCAGCACTGAGGAGGCAAAGGCAGGAGGTTCTCTGTGACCAAGATATCTACACGCTGAGATACAGGACGGTGCACAGTGAGACACTATCTCAGAGGGGCGGGGCACGGGTAAGGTAGTAAATTTTTATATGTATTTTAACACAATTTCAAAAACAGAAATCGATTAAAATAGTAAAATTTAGACTACATACATTTTATCATAATAAAAATTAATGATAACAACACTTTAGTATGCTTTAAGGGAGTGGACTACATGCATGCATATATAATGCTATATGTGCGCATTATACACATATACACATATACAATACACATACATACATACTCATACGTGTATAGATGAGCTACACCTCAGCGAACGCACAGAAGCTGGGGAGGGAGGGACGGGAGCACCTGATGGCAGGAACTGGCCAGCGCTAAACTCTGATGAGTGTCCAGCTCAGGCTCTCCCGGGTCCACGCCCTGCTCCCTCTGCCCACCCTGGCCCACCTTCTCTCCAGACTCTCTCAGATTACACTGTATCCCAGCACACAGGGTGCAGAAGGACCAGGATACCGAACACGTGAACGAAAGGGCAATAATTTCTTAAGAAAAACACTCATTGTGGCCTGACCATCTCTGCACCGGTTTCAAAGGATAGAAAATTAAGTCCTACTTAGCCTACGTGCACAAATAAATGTCCACGTTCTGAGCAGACAGCACTTTAGAGTGGAAAAGATGTCAGATCCAGGTCAGGCCTTTCTGGGGGCGGGAGGTGTCTAGAAATAATCTAGAATGTGCCCTAACGGAAGCAACTGAGGTAGTTGAGTAAAGGGGACACAGACACACACACACGCATGGGACTAGTCCAAGGTGTGTCTGTGTGTGTGTGTGAGTGTGTGTGTGAGACAGAGACAGAGCGACAGAGACAGAAACTGAAGTTTAAAAAGGATGGGAGGGGTTAAAAACGTCCTCGGTATCAAATAAATTCAACTGGAGACCCACAGTAGGAATATTTTTCTAGTTTCTAGGAATCAAAGTTTCTAGGAAAGTTCTGGAAACTTCCAGAGACAAAAACCCGTGTCTCTGGGTAGAAACGGGAAAGGCTCTACGTGAGGAACTGGAAAGGCAAGAGAACAGGAAACAGCAGTGTTTGCACTGGCCAGGGTCGCTCCAGCCTGCACATGAGAAGGGAAGGCTGGCTAACAGGTGAAGGGAGAGGTAATTGGGAATTACCAGAAAGGAAGGGAGGCGGCGGGCCAAGCGCCACATCTGCCTCGCTCAGCCAGAACCAGGCAATGCAGCAAGAACAGTCCAGGAATCCGGACTGCGGCTTTGATGGAAAGCTACCCGCAATTGCATGTGACATTAACTGCACGTAATTAATTTCATGAATACAGCGACGTCCAGCTCTTGATTTTTCCTCTGGGCTGCTAACGGCACGGCCTGCACACTGTCTCTCCGGTCTTGAAGGAAAGCAGACACTGGATCCAGCCCAGGCTGCTCCCAATACACATCCTGGACTCCCACAGTAGAGCAGACCCGGGGGGGCTGGTGTAAACCCCAACAACCCAAGGCAGCTGGGTTTTCTCTGAGCGAGCTAGGCTTTCCAACTGCGGGGACAGAACCAAACCTCAGCTGCACTGAGCACCACAGGGGCACAGTCTCCGTAATAAAAGTGTCTTTGTAGCTGAGTGAAACAGAACCCCGTCTGCTTACTGTGTTCCACACCAAATTCCACACCAAATGCTTTGAAGACAACAAATCCAAATTCCACGGGATCGTCCTCCAGGCCAGAGAACACAAAGTGTTTCTTGCAAGTATTTATTTCTATAGAAACCACCAAATACATTTATAGGTCATTTTTAGAACGTATGTGTAAAAAGTTTTTGAAAATCCAATTGTGAAAGCCAGGTAATGCGGGGCATTTGGGAGGGAAAGGCAGACGGGTCGGTAGTTTGAAGTCATCCTTGGTTACACAGTGAGTTTGAGGCCAGCCTGGGATACATAAAACCCTGTTTCAAAAGAAGAAAAATAATGTTAAGATCTTCGGGCCCTACGGAGCATTAACAATGACAGGAAATCCAGCTTCCCTGAGTGTCCAATTATTCTTTGTGACATTGTGTAGGCACGTGACACGGTGCTGAGAAGCCAAGTACGGGGGCTCATACTCAGGAGGCTGAGGCGCAGGATCGCTGAGTTGAGGGCTCGGTTGTAAAGTGGGAGTCTGCTCGAAAAGAAGAGGCAAGAGGGGTGGGGAAGGGTTGGACGGACGGTTCAGTCGGTTAGGCACCTGCCAGATGAGGATGTGAATCTGAATTCTCAATACCCAAGTTAAAAAGGGGGTTGGGAAGAACAGTACCCACCTGTTATCCCAGTGACCAGGAGGCACAGACAAGAGGGTCTCTGGGATTCATTGGCCAGCCAACTCCAGGTCAGTGAGAGGTCCTCTTTCAAAAGACAGAGGAAATTTTAAATGGAGCCAGTAGTTTTAAAGGTTTTTTTTTATACAATTATTAGACTTGCATGTGTGTGTGTGTGTATGTGTGTACGTGTGTACGTGCGCACGCGTGCACAGTGAGTGTGTACAGATCAGAGAACAACTTGTTGGTCCCCTCCTTCCACCATGGGTTTCCCAGGTATCCACGCGGGCCCACGCGGGCCACAGCACATGGTAGCTGGCATGTATGCCAGCTGAGCTGCCTTGCCAACCCCAGAGACCATTTTTTAAAACAGATCTTCACAGAAAACACCACGATTTAAAGACTAAGTATTCAAAAGCTATTACTATACAATTAACACCTTTATAAAGGGCGACTAACATTGTTTTAAACTTTTTAACTCTAAGAGGAAAAAGTGCTACGTCCATCATGAGTCACCTAGACGTGACGCAGGCTTCCCTGAATAAACCCCATCTCTCACTTATCCAGACAAGATGCCTGAATCCAAGTCATTGCTGAGTGGAGTTAGGTCTGTGGTAACAACTCCCTCCAGCTCCAGCTTTTAAAGCAAAATAATAATAATAATAATAATAATAATAATAATAATAAAGCTTCACATAAGGGACATCGATTGTCAGTCCCGTCCCCTTTCCTGTCCCTACCTCATCCCTACCCCATCTGTGCAGGTGGGGATCCCCAATTCAGTTCTCAGCACTCATACAAGGTTACACACAACTACCTGTAACTCCTGCTCCAGGAGTTTGGGTGCCCTCTTCTGGCCTCCACAGGTATCTACATGCACACACAAACACACACAAACCTTAAAAGTAAATAAAATCTCAAAATACAAACATTCTTTTAATTAATTTATTTATTATGTGTACAACATTCTGCTTCCCACACACCAGAAGAGGGCACCAGACCCCATTACAGATGGTTGTGAGCCACCATGTGGTTGCTGGGAATTGAACTCAGGACCTCTGGAAGAGCAGTCAGTGCTCTTAACCTCTGAGCCATCTCTCCAGCCCAAAAATACAAACTTTTTTATGCTTAAATTGATTAGATTGAGTTTCTGTCCCTTGCAACTGAGAATAATAATATTAGTAACAATAACAATACCACAACAGACAATCCCCTAGCATATACATGAGAGGAAAAAAAATAGCTTCAAAGTACCAGGAGGTAACGCACTGGGTCCGCAATCTAAAAACACAAAATAGATAAATATAAAATAAGAAAAAAAAAAGATAATTCTAAATCCTAATTTCTCAACATAGGAAAATGCTAGCTGCACTGGTCAGTGGGATTTCATCTCAGTCCTGAGGTGTTTACTAAGCCACTGATTCAGGGGACTTTGCATACAGGGAATTTCCACATCTTGCAGTTGCATAATATTCCCCCAAATAAAATAATATTTATACTAGCACTTTAAAGTTCCTCTCATGCTAACTTGACACTTTAAATAATGAAAAAAACTAAGTGCCATTTGCAGAGGTTGAAGTGCAAATGATACCTCAGCAGATCCAGCAGCTTCGAAGCTCTTAGGAACAGTAACTTCCTCTCTTTCAAGGGAGCAATTCTGAAAACCCAGATAAGCAGTCTCGGAGCTTCAGGCTGGCTTCCAACACATTCAACAGTCAGCAGGCACTCACTCAAGACAGCAAACTAGTTGCCGTACTTCCGCTAAGTTTGAAGACGCCGCCGCCACTCAGGGTGACTTTTCTTAGACTGCTCACACGGTAATTCTGTTATACTGAGAACCGATAAGCCTAGATTTCTAAGAGAATCCTACCGTGGTTTCTGCCAGACGATACTCAACAGGCAAAGAGCTACGACAGAACAGGAAGGAAGGGGAGAGGACTTCTAAGCAGTTGTATAATCTCTCTCCAATGCCTAACGTGTGACCAACACACCAGGAAGACAGAATTCCCCAACTAAGGGCCTATTCAGACCCCCGGAATGATAGCACTGGGTATGCTAGCTCAGACAGTCAGTCCTACAGCCACGAGGTGTAGGCTCAATCAGGCAAATGAAGAGCCAGAGAGATGAAAATGACATGGTGCACATACATAGTGCAGGTAAAACCTCACACATGTACATGAACCTAAAGTCGCTGACCACACAGAGCCATCTCAGGATGCTCCATGCCATCTCCTTCCGGTACCATGCTATTTGTATCACACTAGCTTTGTGTTGGGTTTAACGTCAGGGAGTGCACCTCTTCCAATCCAGGGTTCTTTCTTGATACGATCTATGCTAAACTAGGTTATTTGCATTCCCATACAACACTTGTTAAACCTGTACTGGCTTCCACTGGTGTTTGTCAGGCATAAGAAAAAAAATACCACAGCACCCTCGGAAGACTACTACGACTATTTTAGTAACAATATTAAGATGTAATTGGGGATTGGCTGTACAGTTGGTAGAGAACTTGCCTAGCAATCGCAGTCCCTGAGATCAGTTCCAAGGCTCATCAGGTTTCAAACCCAGGACAAAGGCTAGGGTACCTATTTAACATATTAAAGTGAACCTGGTCCCAGGGTCCCTCATCCCCACCTGTTATCTCCTATCTGGTACACCCCACCCCTTACCCTGAACTCTCCAGCCCAAGGGGCTGGGCCGCCTTCACTATATAATCCAAGCATTTTTGTTATCTACTCTTCGTGCCTTTGGGTCTCCTGGCTGGGTCCCCCCCCCCCTCCTCACAGGGCACAGCTCAGTTCAGCCACGTCCTAGCCATGTCCACATGGACTCTTCCAGATGTCCCCACCTCTGGCTATGCTCTCCCACACAGCTATGATAAACTTTCTCCACTGTACCTACAGGCAGAGCCTGTCCTGGCACTAACTCTGTAGACCAGGCTGGTCTCGAACTCACAGAGATCCGCCTGCCTCTGCCTCCCGAGTGCTGGGATTAAAGGCGTGTACCACCAACGCCCGGCATGCCTTCCCTTTCTTATTTCTTCTCAATCAGCACTAAACTGAACGGATATATGTATGTAGTATAGAGACCTATAATCCCAGCATTGCAGAGGTGGACACAGACGGCCCACATATTCAAAATCATCCTTGGCTGGATATCATTTAAGGTCGGCCTGGATCCCTAGATCTCCAAAACAAAGGAAAGAACACAAAATGTCTTTCCATTTATGTGGTGTTTTTATTTGTTTATTCCCAGTGCCGGGGTACGAAGCCAGGACCTCATGCATGCTAGACTACCCTAACTCACTTATTTATTTTTAATGTTTTGGTATACAAATCATACACTTCCCAAGTATTTATTTATTCCCAAGTATTTCATTCTCCATGATATTATTGTAAATGTCACTGTTTTCTCAATTTCATCTCTAGGGTGTGCTGGCTAGTTTAATAGAAATATAGCTGAGGTCTGTATTTTCATGTCTTGTATAACTGCTCAATCCCACACACTTCTTTCTTGTTTTTGTTTGTTTGGGGGTCTTGGGGGGGTTGTCTGTTTGTTTTTGTTTTTCGAGACAGGGTTTCTCTGTAGCTTTCACGCCTGTCCTGGAATTATCTCTTATACACCAGGCTGGCCTCAAACTCACAGAGATCCACCTGCCTCTGCCTCCGGAGCGCTGGAATTAAAGGCGTCCCCACCACCCGGCTCCCACACATTTCTTGATGCCCTACAGGGTCTTTCACACTGGGCTCCAATCACCCATCTGGAGTCGACCCCCACCCTCACTACTGTTATTGGGGCCACAGGCTTTATTTATTGATCTGTCTTCAGTTCCGATTTCACTCCAAGCTTCCCCAGCGTAGGAACACCTCCAAGGAGCTCAGTCCCCTATCTTTCCAGTCTTGGCCTGTCACTCCCGTCTGCTGGGGCCTTTCCCCTGACACCACAAAATACTCTCCAGGTCTCCTTTTGAAGTTTTTGTCCCTCTTCACCGATTTACTGGGAACTGATTACCTACTTCCGTCCTGACCAACGCTGTCAGGTGTCTGAGTTCAGAGACGGTGCGTCCTAGATACAGATCTGCCCTCAGCTGCTGTGAAGTAACAATATTCCATACATATTTTGTTAAATGGGTTACCCAAATCGAAGGATTATCCAAACCTACACTTTTCATCTGACATGTTAATCCTACAATCCTTAATAAAACAAACAGTAGACCCGTTGGCAAACGTATTTCACAGACAAAAACGTCCAAGACCGCTGAACCCCACGTTGCACGAGGATCCGTCTTGTAAAACACACTGGGGAAGCACACTGTGCTGACGGCTGCTCTGTAAATAGTTACCGGGGTAAAACAGTGGCCAGGTCTCTCCCTTCAACACCTAAGCGTTTGTCAATACACTGGGGACGGGAGAGGTGAGGGCGCGGGAAGGACAGGAAGGCCGTGGGGCACTCCCTCTTCCCCTCCACCTGCTCCTTCACCTTCTTACACCCCAAGGTTCTTGTGCATGCACGCACACACACACACACACCCCACTCTGACGTGAATCTGTCTGTCTCTGTAGAGAGACATATGGAACCGCCAGTTCTACCCCCAGAAGCCAGAGAGCACTTGAGTTAACAGGTTTCTCATCTTGTCTCCTTGAACTAACTCTGGAATGATCCCATGGAGTGGATGATGTCCTGGGTGAATGTATGTTGATACGGGACCACGCACCCCACGTCAAGGATCCTGATGCCTCAGACCGTGGGGGCAGCAAACCCCTCCCGAGAGGCAGGAGGGCTTAGAGGGCGGCAAAGCAAGGGTTGACAGTGTGTGCAGAAAGTGTTCAGCGCAGCTTCCTCCTCACTCCCCACAGTTTATGGCCTGAAGTCTGCTCCCTACGGGAGACTGACACCACTCTTGCCAAAACTAGCTAACCCTCCTTGTTCATCTGTAGGCATGGAGCCCGCCCCACGGGACAATTCTATATGATTATGCTGAACTTCTGGGGGTGCTGTGGCTTCTCCATCCGAGCGCCAAGCCCACCTGATCCCAGCTTTTCTGTCTGTCCTTTTTCTCATTCCCTCTGTCCCAGTTAGGTTCAAACCCTGAAGCCGGGTAAGGATTGGATGATGGGTCACATCTAGGTCTGTGGCAGACCAGGGGAGAGGCAGACTGGATTCAAAGGGTCACCAAGTAATAGCAGAGAGGGACAGCGGGACAAGAGCGTTTGCTGAGGGTCACCGCTGCTCGGGGAAGACCTTTAGTTTTCTGTTTCCAGGTTCCTCACTGTTTAGATGCTCATACAAGCTTTCCTCTCAAGTGTGTTCCTCTTGCGGTGAGGAAAAATACCTTGAAGTACCAAAGAATGGTTCTAATGGCGTGTGGCAGCTTAACGCAGCAAGAATTCTGGTATCTTTCAGAGCTGCTTCAAGTTAAAGCAGGACTTTAATATGAAGTTTACGTTTGTATTAGTCACTCACTGCCCCCTCCCAGGCAAACTCAACATGACCTCATGGGGAGCAGAGTGGGGGTTGGGGGGGGGGAGTTTCACTTTTCTAATCTGTCATGTTTATAGCTCTCTGGCTGCTTTAAATCACAAAGCACACATTTATAATATCCCTCATTAAACACCATAAATAAAGGGGAAACCACACGGAGTTGGCCTGCTAAATGTCCTGTTGCCTTCCCAGCTCCTCGGTTTCCTCAAAGACAAGAATGAGGCACGTCTGTCCGCCCCTGCAGGGCCAGCCTGCCGGACAGGACCTCGCCCTCCCCTGCCTGCCTTTCTGCTTTTTGTTCAGGGCTGCAGAGGAACAGGAAAACCTGCTTTCCTGCTTTCTCAATACTAAGTGGGTTGGTCCTGCAAGGGCAAACATCCCCTCCAAGAACACCCCAAGACTCCACAGGACAGAAAGGAAAGTTGGTCCTACAGTAGAGGGCTGCCCCCAGGCCCGTGGCGCCTTACCCCGTCACCCTGGGAAGCCCCGCTGGCGTAAGGTCAGCCTGGCATTCCCGAACACTCCAGCCTTCTCAGGAAGACAAACTGGCCCCGTCAGATAAAGGACGGAATTAGGAAAAGGCGTAGGCACAGGGAAATGCTGCCCAGAAAACAGTGCACAGGGGACTCATTCTCACGCCAGACTGGGGAACAAAGGGACAGAGGGCTGTTAAGCCCAGCAGGCCACATCTACAGAGTCAAGAACAGGGGCAGACAAAGATCAGACAGAAGCTTAGATACCTCCACAGGTATGGCTGTCTCTTCTCAGTCAGTAAGCCAACGGGCCCCACTCAGACTGTGGGGAACCCCTCCCCACATCCAAACAAATGCTGGAGGGCCTGACCTGATGCCAGGGTCCATGTGCCCACACCCCTCTGCCAGTCTAACTCCCTTCAAGCCGTCAGGGTTCTCCACGGCAGGTGCTAAGGTGAGCACCCGTCTGCCTCCCTCTATCCTGACCACTTCGAATAAAACACTCCCCACCTGTTTCCCCGACAGGTCTGGAGCAACATTCTGCGGACTGTGTGGAGAAGGGCAACTTTCTTCTCCAGTACGCCGTGGACCAATGCTTTTACAAAATACAAAGAGTAATTAATAAGTGAAATAAACAAGGACATGTAAAATATAATTCCAAATTCTCTATTAGTTTCAATAGATTATAAGCATCTACACATTTATTCTTTTTTGTTTGCTTTAGACAGGGTCTTTCTACACAGCCCTGCCTGGCCTAGAGTTTAGTATGTCGACCAGGCAGGCCTGGAACTCACAGAGATCCTCCTGCCTCTGTCTTCGGAGTGCTGAGATTAAAGGCGTGTGCCACCCCATCCAACCTATAGGCATCTATTCTTAATTTTTTTTTTTTTCGGTTTTTCGAGACAGGGTTTCTCTGTGGCTTTGGAGCCTGTCCTGGAACTCGCTCTGTAGACCAGGCTGGTCTCGAACTCACAGAAATCCGCCTGCCTCAGCCTCCCGAGTGCTGGGATTAAAGGCGTGCGCCACCATCGCCCGGCTTTTTTCTATTCTTAATTTTTATAGGTCTCTCGTCACATACAATTCACACCCACAATACACACCTGCATGCACAATTCACCTCTACACACACAACGCACCCCTACACGCCTGATTCACACTACAAGACAGCCTTCAGCGGGAGACGGAAACCATACCTTAACTTCTGCTAAGACCTATTGAGTCTTCTATTTGGAATAAATGTTCACTGATCCTCTTTCTACCAAAATCTCCTTCAACCCCCTTGCTTCTGGGCTTCACCGATGTCTTTGTAGAAGGAGAATCAAGAATAACTGAGTTATTGGGAAGGGAAGGAAGTAGCCGAGCACTGAAAGGAGACGGGGGGGGGGGTGGACCCATCCTTCTGGGGCAAGGCTAGAGACACTGAGAGGAAGACATGAGGGGCAGTCACCCCTGCGACCATATTAACTAGGAGGCAGGCAGCAACCACGGTGTTAGGGCACCCACGGAAGATGGTGTTTCAGAGAGACGAGACCTGCAATCACATGCAGCCAAGGGATCCAGGCGGAAGGCGAGCACATGCATTCATCTGTAATTCACCAGTCTACACGGTGAAAATACCGAAGAGCGTCACATCCAAAACAGAACTCGGCCCCAGACACACAATAACTGCATCTCCCTCTGCGCATCTACAACAAGTCAACTAAGGACCGTGCACGAGACAGGAGGCATGCTGCCAGACTGCACAGCCTTGCTCTAAATGACTGTTTAGGAGGCCACTGTGTATAAGGTGCCCTTCCTATTTTCCCTTAAAGAAAAGAATGGAAGCCAGGCATGGTGGCCATAGTTACAGTCTCAGAACTCTGCAGGCTGAGGATGGTGGACCAGCCGTTCTAGGCCAGTCTGGGCCACATAGGGAAACCCAGGCTAACCTGGGGAAAAAGAGGACCGGGATGGGGGGAGGAGAAAGGGAAGAAAAAGGAGGAGGGGAGAGAGACAGATTCATGATGATTGATCAGAACATTGGTATAAATTCAGAATAGCAGCCATGAAGACCCATGGGTAGAAAACAGCCAGGTGGGGGAGGTGTACCCACGGTTAAACCGGCATTGGCCAGGGCTGGGTATTTTAAAGTGGACTAGCTGGATGGCTTTTAAAACACTCTGAAAAATGAAGATCCCTAATGGTTCGCTGTTAACCCTGCCTTTGGTGAGGAATCTCATCTGTCTAGGACAGTTTATCTGGAAGCAGATACTTCTACACTCTCCCCAGGCCTGGGTGGTTAGGGGGGTGTTCTCGGATTTCTGCCTCACAGCCCTCCTGGTTCTTCAGGTCATGCATGGCTGAAATCTAAGGCTATCCTTAATACCTCCTGCTTAACGGCACCCTCGCCTCGCCAGGGAGCAAATTTACCACTGTCTGGTGGCAAAGAGGACTCGTGAGCAGAGACTCAGACACAGGCACCACACACACACACACACACACACACACACTCACACACACTCACAGGCACACGCGCGTGCACACACACACATCTAACCGAAAAGATGAGTCCGCATTAGGAGCACTGGTTGATCTTCTAGGGGACTAGACTTCAGTTCCTGTCACCCACATGACCGCTCACAGCGGTCTGTAACTCCAGTTCCACAGGATCTGAGAGCCTCTCCTGCTTTCCATGGGCACCCTACACATACATGGTACAGAGACAGACATGCAAGCGAAACACTCAAAACATAAAATACATTCTGTTTTTAAAAAGAATCAAATTGGCTCTGTCGCCAAGATTTCTTCCTGTGTATGTGTCTACAGCGTGGGTATGGGTACGGTGTGTGCACCTGTCGTGGGGGGAGGGGACGGCACATGGAAGTCCATGTCAGGAGCCCCCCTCCATTGCCTCCGACCTTGTCATCAGGCATGGCACATGGAAGTTCATGTCAGGAGGCCCCCTCCATTGCCTCCGACCTTGTCATCAGGGACGGCACATGGAAGTTCATGTCAGGAGCCCCCCTCCATCGCCTCCGACCTTGTCATCAGGGACGGTACACAGAAGTTGATCTCAGGTGTCCCCTCCTTCACCCCCAACCTTGGTTTTTGAGACATGACCTCTCGCTGAACCTGGAACTTGCCAACACAGCTAGACGGACTGTCCAGCAAACTCCAGGGATGCCTGTGCCCTCCTCACAGCTAATTCCAGGTCCATACAGCCACGCCTGGCCTTTTATATGGATGTTGGGGATACAAACACAGGGGAACTCTCAAGGCAATCATTTTGACCAGCTGAGCCGTCTCCCCGGAAACATCTCACGCATGACTTATACCTCCTCTCAAATTATGGCGAAAGTTTAAGTAACATCTAAATCCAGCTCAGAACCCATCCATGTCCGGTCACAAGACCCCAGGGACGGTCACTGTACCCATCCATGTCCGGTCACCAGACCCCAGGGAC
>NC_022019.1:33457408-33474317 GCF_000317375.1 Microtus ochrogaster
GGTCACCAGACCCCAGGGACAGTCACTGTACCCATCCATGTCTGGTCACCAGACCCCAGGGATGATCACTATACACATCCATGTCCGGTCATCAGACCCCAGGGACGGTCACTGTACCCATCCATGTCTGGTCACCAGACCCCAGGGACAGTCACTGTACCCATCCATGTCCGGTCACCAACCCCAGGGACGGTCACCGTACTCCACAGCAGATTCCAACCTCGGGGTCTTCCATCACAAAAGCCCATGACAAGGAATGGTCAACCCTCCACATCTGCCTTTGTCCACCCTTCCCAAGCCTGGGTGGCTGAATCTGCACCCCAAATCTCCTTACGACTCAGCAGACTCTACTACCCCCAACTCCCCAAATACACCCCACGATTGCCTTCCTCTAAGCCCCCATTCCCATCATTCCCTCCAGAATAGCTCTCACCTCCCAGATCTACTTCCAGCTATAAATGCAATCTCGGCTGGGTTCTCCGAGTCTGTCTTCTTTAGGAGTCCCCACCTGGAGGTCACACCTCTCTCCTGAGGCCCCTTCCACATTTTCCTGGCGCCTCCCCAACGACAGCAGCCTATATAAAGTTTATTTGACCATCTTGGTCTGTCCACAGATGGGACAGAATACCTTCCATCCCGGCTCACCAAAACACCTGCCCCACACTGGGTGCACAGCACTCTTGGCATGTGACAGAGAGTCGACCGATGTGTTCACGTCACAGATACACGGGTGACAAGAAGAAGCCCTGTAGGTAAAGCACTTGCTGTGCACTCGTGAAGATCTGAGTTCAAATCTCAGGACCCGTGTAAAAAGCCAAGAATGGTTCTATGAGCCTGTAACCCCAGCGTTGGGAGGGGGGGTGGCAAAAACAGGCAGATCCTGGGCCTAAAAAACAAAGAATTCAATTCAGGGAGAGACCTCATCTCAAGGAGGATGTAATGCCCTCCTCTGTCTTTGCCACGCATGGGCACAGGCATGTGCGCCCTCATACTCCCACACACACAAAGCACGCACGAATATTACATGCACACGTGTTCATACACATAACTTATTAAGATTATTCAATCAAGTTTTCAAGCATTCATAATAAAATTACATATTTTATACTTCCATTTCCCAAAAGGCTGAGCTCAATTCTCCCACAATTTGACCCGGGGTGGTCATAACCTCCATTTTTTTCTTCCAGAGGGTCAAACTGCCAAGAAGGCTCTTGATGAGAGCGTGAACAGAAAAAAAAAATGCTCTCCACCCCCCTCCTATCTAGATTCCGTGCTCTCTGGAAGGCGACGTCAGCGTCTTAACCAGTGTTTGGCTTTCAGTGTTTGGTAAGTGAACTAAAGACAACCTGGGGGCTGGGAAGTGGGCGAGCACAGTGCTCAAGAAAAAAAAAAAAGAAAAGAAATGGTAAGTATGGTGGTGCATGCAGTGTGAGGCTAGCCTGGTCTACACAGTGAGTCCTAGGACAGTCAGGACTAGATTGAGAGACTCTGCCTCAAAAACAAAGCAAAAGAACAGAAAATTACTACCATGGCATTCCATTCTTCTCAGTTAATGTCACTTTTTTTCACAAGACAGACAGACGTGAAGCGATGATTGACTCCAATCCTGCACCAAGCTGGCTCCTAACCCAAGGAGAGGGTCAGAAAGAATCCGTTCTGCAGCTTGCATCAACTGCGACAGGCCAGGGTCCCCCCACCATGCTGGTGTCACACGCAGGCACCCGATCAAGACACAAAGATCACCACAGGCAGTACCTACTTTTCCTGGCCTGTTATGCCACACTCAGTGGGCTCCAACGAGAAGCTGGGAAGACTTTGGTGGAACCAGGTTGGGGCTTACTTTCTAGGGCAGAGACTATTCAACACGCTAAGACTGCACTGAACAGACGCCTGACAATGGAAGCGATTCTCAAATGCTGTACCCGCTCCTCTGTGGTGGTTTCAATGAAAATGGCTCCTACAGACTCATAGGGAGCGATCTTACAAGAGGGGCGGCCTTGTTGATTCCAGAAGCTCAAGCCAGGCTCAGTGACTGCCTCACTCTTCCTGCTGCCTGCTGATCTGAATATAGAACCCTCAGCTGCCCTTCCATGTCTGCCTGCTTGTTGCCATGCTTCCTGCCATAAAGATAATGGGCTAAACCACTGCACTGGAAGCCAGCCAAATTAAATGTTTTCCTTCCTTTAAGAGCTGTTATGGTCATGGTGTCTCTTCACAGGGATAGAAAACCCTAAGACGTGCCTATCAAAGGAGCCCGCCCCATCCATTCTACCACCTCAGGGCATGCATACCTATGGAAAATTTGTAAGTGTGATGGTTCCTAACACAAGACACTCCCTCTGGCAAGCCCTCCTCTCTCAAGCCACCTCTCACAGAGAAATTCTAACTCGGAGTGGTTCCTCAGGCGATCTAGTATACTAGCTCCTCCAGAGGAGGCCAGCGGCAGTCAGGAATCTCTGTGGTCAGTGGTGAGCCAATAAAGTCCCTTGAAAACTTAATATATGGGTCAGAGAGTTTAAATGGGTAAAGACGCTTGCTACCAAGTCTCACAACCTGAATTTGATGCCCAGGACCCACATGGTAGAAGGAGAGAAGTAAATACCAGATGTCCTCTGGTCTCCGTGTGTGCATGGCGTATGTATGTATACACACACACACACACACACACACACACATACACACATCACAGAAAGAGAGAGAAAGAGAGAGAGAGAGAAAGAGAGAGAGAGAGAGAGAAACAGAGACATGTAACTCAAAAAATTCTAACTACTATCTTAATTGGTTTTTCACAAAATCAACTCCAAGGAATTCTGGCATATACAGTCTTCAGATTCATAAGAAAAAACAAAATTTTCTAGGAAAAAAAAACAGCGTTCTCTTATCACATTAACAGAAACTTTTCGAACAATAAAGAAAACTAAAATGCAAAATGAACATAGTAAAAGCCTAAGATGCTAACCCAGAGATTACCTACTCTGCCAGTTTTAGCAAAAACAATCGTTTATAAACAAATCGGTTTTTATGACACCTCCGCGGTCACTGTGGGAATTCTGTTTTCCACTCAGGAAAACAGCACTGCGAGAAAGGCCGGTTAAATTAAAATTTCCTCGGAACAATCTCAGGATGACAACTCCTGGGCAGGAGGGGCAGCTCAGCAGCTAAGCCCACTGCTCTTCCAGAAGACCAGGCTCACACTGGGCAGCTCACAACTCAGGAAATACACCACCCCTCACCTCTGTGGGCGCCTGCATGCACGGATACATAAAACACGCACACAACACATGTACATGATCAACAGTAAAATTTTTTAAAAGAAATATACCAGGCATGGTAGCACACACTTTTGATCCCAGCCCTGGGGAGATGAAGGCAAGTGGATCTCGGTGGGTTCAATGTCAGCAGCTGGGTCTACAGTGGGAACTCTGGGCAAACCAGAGTTCTATAGTGAGACCCTGTCTCAACAACAAAGATACGCAACCTTCCCTATAATAAAACAACATGAACCAAAATCGCCATGTTCAGTTATTTTCAGCCAAGGCGAAGCAGTCAGAAAGGTAGAGTGCCCTGCATTAACACCATTTTTTCTATATTAATGTACTCTAGGTAGAAGGCCCAGGAAGAGGGGGCTAGAGACATGGCTCAGCAGTTACGAGCACTTGCTGCTTTTGCAGAGGCCCCAGGAGTTCTGGTAGCCTCTTCTGGCCTCCAAAGACTCCAGGTACACATGCAGTGCACATACAAACATACAAGTAACACATTCATACACACAAAATAAATATTTAAAAAAAATAAGACCCAGGGGAGTGACGGCAACTCGCTCTCTCTCTCTCTCTCTCTCTCTCTCTCTCTCTCTCTCTCTCTCTCTCTCTCACACACACACACACACACACACACACACACACACTTTATCTTTAAACACGGGTTCTTTGACTACAATTCTTTCGTCCTTCACCCGTTGCTGATACAGTTTTCATCACAGGAATTCTGTTGATGGTTCACTTTGTTTCTGCCTCTTGCATCCTAATACTCCTTACACAGAAACGCAAAACCCCTTTCTGGGCTTAGAGACTTGTGAATGTCAATGTCACCTTCAGTCTGGCCGGGGACTAATAAAACGCACACAGGGGAGTGCCAACCGGTGCTTCACATTCTTCCTTGATCCGATTAGCGTGGTCTGTGGAGTTACGAGAGGCGAAGACGACGCCAAAGCAATCACTTCCGGCCATCAGGGGAAAATCTGTTGGACCAGGAGTCAATAAAGCAGATTTTGCTCTGGTCTCTAACACTAGCTAGCACAGACCATCTCTTAGCTGTGATGGACCTCATCTGCCTACCAGTTAACCTGTAAGTGACCCTCCATCTCCAGAATGGAAGCTCTCCTCTACATACCACACGATTCTACTTTCCAGAGAATTTGTGGTACTTTCCAGAGGCTCAAGTTCAGCACTGAAGAGCTCTCACAGATCTGTGATCTACACTGGTAACTTGGCCAAACATGTGGCTCATGTCTGTAATCCCAGCACCCAGGAGCCTAAGGCAGGGGGGCTGTCTCCAGGTTGAGGCCCACCTGAGCTACATAGTGAGTTCAAGGCCAGCCTGAGCTACAGCTTAAGTGTGTCTCAAAAAAGGAAAAAAAAAATACATATAAAAATATGCATATACAGGCAGTCTCTAACCATTCTGTTAGAAGAAAAATAAAAGGTAAATTTTAGCTGTGTGATCGTAAATAAGTCACTTCCTACCCCTGGTGTTCAGTTTCCCCACTGAAAAACAAAACTAAAAATAGAACAAACAACAACAACAAAAACATAAAGTTAAAATCATCCGGATATTCCAGAGGCTCAAGCAAGATGAGGTTTGGGTTGGGTTTTCTTTTCCCCAGAGGGTAGGGGTAGACATTATAAAACCCTCAAACACAAAATTTCATGGTTTCCCATGAACCTCTTTTATAAGCAGTGAACCCAAGGTTCTTAACCATTTGACAGAGAGGGGTGTGTGTGTGTGTGTGTGTGTGTGTGTGTGTGTGTGTGTGTGTGTGTGTGTGTGTGTATGTACGCATGAGTGTGTGTTCCAGCGTGGACAGATGCGTGTGGAAGGCAGAAGCCAACCTCATATGTCATTCCTAAAGACCCACCCACCTTCTACTCTGAGGCAGGGTCTCCCACTGGGGCCTGAAGCTCACAGACTAGAATAGGCTGTTGGGCCAGTGAACCACAGACATCCTCCTGTCTCCACCCCCCCAGCGAGGAGACTGCCGGCAGACACCAGCGCATACAACCAGGCAGGTTCTCACGTCTGCACGGTAAGCACTTTACCAACTGTCTTAGGGTTTCTATTGCTGTGAAGAACACCATGACCACAGCAACTCTTACAAAGGAAAACATTTCACTGGGGTTGCGGTTTACAGTTCAGAGGTTTAGGCCATTCATGTCAAGGTGGGACACGGCGGCATGCATGCAGACACAGTGTGGGAGAAGGGGCTGAGAGTCCTTACCATCTTGATCCTCAGGCCACAGGAAGTGGTCTGAGACACTGGGTGTGACTTGAGAATATATGAGACCTCAAAGCCCACCTCCACAGTGACACACGTCCTCCAACCACATCTACTCCAACAAAGACACAACTCCCAATAATGCCTCCCCCTATGAGCTATGGGGGCCAATTATATTCAAACTACCACACCAACTGAGCAATCTCCCCAATCCCAGCTGGCAATATTTTGTTACCAAAATGCACACGTGGCCTTACCTCAGGAACACAACAACATGCACACCTGTGCAGGAGCTCATACCTCGGGAACACATGATCATATACACCTGTACAGGCCCTCACAGCTCAGGAATACATGATGATGCACACCTGTACAGTTCACACCTCAGGAAGACAGTCATACACACCTGTACAGGAGTTTACACCTCGGGAACGCATGGCCATGTACACCTGTACAGGAGTTCACACCTCTGGAACACATGGTCATGCACACCTGTACAGGCGCTCACACCTCAGGAACACACTGCCATGCACACCTGTACAGGAGTTCACACCTCGGGAACACACAGTCATGCACACCTGTGCAGGCGGTCACACCTCCAGAACACATGGCCATGTGATGTGGGAGTGATTTCTTATTAATAAAGAAACTGCCTAGACCCATTTGATAGGCCAACCCTTAGGTAGGCGGAGAAAACAGAACAGAATGCTGGGAGAAAGAAGCTGAATCAGGGAGTCGCCATGATTCTCCCACTCCAGGCAGACACAGGTTAAGATCATTCCTGGTAAGCCAGCTCGTGGGCTATACAGATTAATAGAAATGGGTTAGATCGATATGTAAGAGCTAGCCAATAAGAAACTGAAACTAATGGGTCAGGCAGTGTTTAAAAGAATACAGTTTCTGTGTAATTATTTCGGGGCATAAGCTAGCCATGTGGGCGGCCGGGCGCCAGGGACGCAGCCCCGCCGCTCCTACTACAACAGCCATGCACACCTGTGCAGGCACTCACACCTCGGGAACACATGGCCGTGCACACCTGTACAGTTCACACCTCAGGAACACACTGCCATGCACACCTGTACAGGCAATAAGGTGCACATACTTTCTAGATTATTAACTCATGAAACTCGAACACCTGAGAACCTTCAAACGTGCAAAGAGTATGCCACATTCCTGCCTTTTCCTGTATGTCCTCTCTTGCTGAGACAATTCACGGCTGTGGCTACCTGGACGCCTCTATCCTGCTTCATCCTTACTCAAGAGTATAAATGTGCATCAGGAATGGCTCTCCATGAGCAGCATGCTTTAAGGGGGGTGCAATTCCCCTTTATCTTGTCCTCAGGACCGACAACAGCAAGCGCCGAGCGGGCACTTAAGCGTGAGCCAAGCCCTACTCCAGTGCTCCTGTGCTAAGGGCTGAAGATGCAGTCACTCGGTCTTCCCAAAGATCTCCGGGATAAGTGCTATTAGGCTGTCCACTCTCCGGATGAAGAAACAGGAAGGGGAAGAGCAGACCGGAGCCCCTGAGCCCCAGCCTTACCTGCTGACATTGAGAGCAGGAATGTCGCCCTAGACACAGAAAACACTGGTAGGCCACCGACACGCTCTGCGAAGAAACCGACATGGAATCTAGAACTACAGCAAAGGACACGTCCATCGCATCTGTGAGCACATCAACCGTTGTCACAAGTAAAACGCTGCTTGTTCTTTTCCCAGGTAAGCCGGTTTGTGCACACACAGACGACCACAGCCTGTTTCTAACATGCTAAACATCCTTCGTTAGAACAGTTTCATATCCACATGACCAAACACGCATTTTCTGGCAAGACACAACGTCTAGGGGCTGTAAGGACGGCTGTAAAGATGAAGGTTAAGAGCACTTACTGCTCCTGCAGACGGCCCCAGGGTCAGTTCCCAGCACAGACAGAGCAGCTTACAACTGGCTGTAACTAAAGTTCCAGGAGACCCGACACATTCTTCTGACCTCTGGGGCATCGGACGCTCCCATGGTGCACTCAAACGTGCAGACGCTCATCCACATAAAACAGAGATGAACGTCTCAACGTTTCTGAAAATACAGTATGTCAGACGAAGAACAGAGTTTTAGCATAAACTCCATGGGAGTCGAATGTGACCCGAGATGGCTCACGCCTTCACCCGGACCTTCGCTTTCAGATTAACAGACAGTAAGTGAGGAGCAGTCACTGATCACACACTATCTGAATTTTGCTTATCCCAGGCAACAAAGAGAGGGAGGGGACTCTGTACAGTGATGGCTCAAAGCTCTGACCAGATCAAATGTGCCCTTATGGATCCAGATGTGACCCACAGAGGATTCAAGATACAAACGGGAGGAAATAACAAACAGGAAAAGTGAAAAGCAAGCAAATCAAAGTCTAAAACAGACAACTACCGTCCTGGTACTTCTTCCTGATTTGAGGGACTCGAACTGTTTGAACAAATGAACAGCATTGCCCACAGCTCCGGGGGCCTCAACTTGCAGCCATCCTCCTGCCTCAGCCTCCTCACAGCCTGGGTGGCCACCACACCTGCCTGATGATTTTAACTGGCAGTATTTGACCTTTGTTCTGTTTTTAGAAAACTGAGTTCCCAAACACCCAGTTTAAAAGCCACCCTTGGATGCTCTACAAAGTCTGGGGAAACAAAGGAGAAGAAAATGAGTCTCCCTGGGTATTCGAAGTGTGTGCAAAACACTGCCCAGGAAAGACCGACAAGCTGACCTGCATCTTCTAGACGCAAACACAGAGCTAATGTGATGACGCCCGTCAGGGAGGAGGGTGGGATTTCCACAGGTGGCAACAAGAAACAGCATACTGGACTGTGTGGTGTGGACTCTAATCCGGACAATGGACAGCGAAGTAGAATAAAGTCAGCAGACAGACACTAGGGCACAAGGGAGGAAACCCAGAGGACTTGGGGAACTGAGACGGGGAAATGAAACCTGGCAGGTGTATTATCTTTAGTGAGTTTGCTTATTCACTGAGGGACGAAATGCTGTAGGACATAGCAGCTCATGCCCATAATCCCAGCTCTCAGGAGGCTGAGACAGGAGCATGGCCTATGAGCCTGAGGGGCCAGCCTAGCCTACAGTGCGTGCCAGGCCATGCCTGGGCTATAGAACAAGATCTTGTCTCAAAAAAAACAATAAATTGTACACACACATACGTTTGTTGTGTATGTATGTGTGCACACAGATTCTGTTGTGTATGAAGAACTGGGGAAAACACAGTGAAGAGCAGAAGAGAGTATTAAATTCATATACAAGTAAGCATAAATCATGTTGAATAGCACAAAGGAAAAGAAGAGAAAGAGGGGGTCCATCTTAGTGGAGAGGCAGCCGGAATGCGGGTGCAGAGAACAGGGGGCATGCCTGGCAGCTGAGCGAGATGGGGCGGGGGGTAATTACTAAGCCAGGCTGCTGGAAAACCTTCTGCGAGGTTGGCATAATGACCAACTGAGAGCCCAGTCAGTGAGAGGTGGGAGGGGCACCTCCTACAGAGCATGGGGGTCTTCAAGATAGAGCAGCAAACCTGCGGTGCTCCAGGATGGGGTGAGAACCAAGTCCAGAGCCCAGAAAAGGGGGACCCTGGCCCCAGCTCTGCAGGGCAGGACACAGACAGAAGGGGAACCGAAGATTTGCGCTCTCCCTCCCAGGCATGCAGAAAGGCCAGCCGCAGCTGTGTGGCCAAACCTGCCTTAATCTGGGAGTTCAAGGTCATCATCCACCACACAGCAGAAACACTCTCAGGACCAGGCTGAACTGCATTACAAGGCTATCTCAAAGCACACCTGCAGAGGACTGAAGAACTGCCCTTTGGAGTCAGGCGTGGCCACAGGACGTCCTTCAGACAATTAGACGTGTGAGCCTGATAGGCCAGGTCACCATCCTCCACAAAGATTCAAGATGATTCAACACGGTGGCTGTTTGCATCAACCCAGGTCACAGGACAAGATCACCTGGGCACACAACCTGCTCTCAGTGTTGAGGTAGGGTGCTGAGAACACTCTGTGGATCTACGGCACTGAGATTTGGGGTTCTGGGACCCTAAGGACCAAGTCATGACGCGGCAGAGCCTGACGAACAGAAATCCAGTCAACGGTGATAAGATGGTTTCCTCATTAGGAAAACGAAACTGGCCAGCCTGTAGCACGCGCCTTTAGTCCCACAGCACCCAAGGAGCTGAGGAGGATGGATCTCTGAGAATTCAAGGCCAACCTTGTCTACATAGCGGGTCCCAGGCCAGCCAGGGCTACAAAGTGAAACTCTGTCTATAAAAACAAAGACAAAAACGTAAAAAGGACTCTGATTTGAGACGGAAAGTGAGATCTTAGGATTCATCACTGCCAAGCTCAAGCACTGAAAGCTGAAGACAGGTACCAGAAGATAACAGGCAAGCCAGGAGACCAACTCGCACTGAGCTAAGCTTCTGAGAGCCCAATGAGGAGAGAGATTAGATTCTACAGGCCAATGGAGCGTTCCTGCGGCAGGGTACGGCAGGAGGCAGTGGAGATGGCAGCAGTGGGGACACAGGGAGGAAGAGGTTAGAGAGAGGCCAGTGGAGTCAGGCTAAGGGCTAAGGTCCACCCCACACGGACAGACGCCCATCACAGAGGCCAGGAAGCTAAGGGTGATGAGGACACAGGAAGACCCAGAAGGTGAACAAGAAAATGGAAAGGTTCCATAGCCTGGAATGAGCAACCAAGGGCCCCAGTGACCACCGACCGCCTGGGACGGTCCGCAGGCAGCATGTCAGCTAACTCGCCGAACGTAACCTTTCTTTCCCCAGTTTGTTTGATCTGAAGGACATCATTTTTATTTCTAGGTGGCATACAATCAGAGGTGCTCAAATATACAACAGGAATGACATTAACTGGTCTTCATACAAAATAAAAAAAAACTACAGGAAATGATGGTCGTAGCGCAGCCCGCTTGTCCCAGATCACAGCACGGTCGCATTCACTGCTCCGGCCGATAAACCTCAAAATAGCAAAAGCGATCACAGATTGAAGGACTTGGGAAAGGACGTGGGGAGATACAATACAAAACGTGACCTTTCTATAGCCCCTATCCAAACAACATGAGCCACGACCACGCTGCAATCGAGTTCATGAAGAAAACTACACAGGTACCATAGGCACACCACACAGATTTATGCTAGATAAAACGATGTTACCATAGAAACACCCCTTCAACCTCATTCTTATAAAACTACCCCTATCACATTGGATGGCTTATGCCCAAAATCACGGTTTGTTTGTTTGTTTTCTAATCCGAGTTTCTCTGGAATGAACACACATTACGGCTAAACGTTTTTTGTTCATATCCCTTCCCAATGTTCCCTATTTCACTGCATAGACTTTTGTAAAATCGCGCCTTGGTTCATACTTATAAATAGTTCAACCTGGATTTTACTTCCTTTAAATAGGGATTTTTAGCTCCAACCAGCCACATTTACTAAACCTCAGTAATGTGTCAGACAATATTCCTGGAGCTTTGACAGGATTTACTCATTTAATCCACAAAACTCTGAATCAGCACTACGGGCACGCCCACGTCTCACACAAGAAATTCTGCGCCCTCAGTAACTCAGCGCTCTTCGTGCTACATCCGGTTAGTAACAAAGCAAGGGTGTCCCATAAGTGCCCTGTCCAAAGCCTCAGACTAACCCACCGCCTTCCATCTGGTTAGTAACAAAGCAAAGCAAGGGTGTCCCGTAAGCCTCAGACTAACCCACTGCCTTCCATGCTGTCTCATGAGGACATTCTTGGGTTTTTTAAGGGACCTGTGTCTTACTCAGACTACTGTATGACTTTTACCCAGTTTGCACACGGTCGGCATTTCACACTTTCTGCCCTGAATGAGCAACACTGACTCCAGTGCACATTTCAGGCCAGATGGGTCTGTGATTGTAAACACCGGGCCATGGAATGGAAGCACACCAAGGTTCTTGAAGTGTGTGCGCGCATGTGTGTCAGAGTGCAAAGAGGTTACACCATCTGTCATGTTATAAAGCTCCAGGAGACTCAGTTCTCATAAGACACCGTGTGAGCAGGGACCTGCAATTGTGGGGCAAACTAGCTCTCCAAACAACATGTACCCATCCTTGCAAACGCATCTTCTCTATCAGCAAATCGGGCAGAAAGCGTATCTTGCTTTGGTTGATTCTTTTTTAATTAGCAAGAGTAAACATTTTGTTGTTGCTTTGTTATAAATTGGCTAACTATAGTCCCTTCTTTCAGGAACTGCCTACTAATGTGATATGACTTTTGCTTTTTATATCTGTCGGGATGCTTTTCTTTTTAAAACTTTTTGTAAGATTCATAGGTTTTTAAATTAAAGTATAATTACATCATGTCCCCCATCCCTTTCCTCACCCAACCCATTCCATGTTCACCCTTACTCCCTTCTCAAACTCAAGACCTCTTCGTATTATCTTCCACATATATCCCGTGTATCAATATAAAAGTGTGCTAACCTGCTCGGTGCATTTGGTGTTTCTTGTATGTATACAATCTCGGGACTGCCTGACTGGTACTGGATAACCAATCACGGGGCTCGCCCTGCGGAAGACTCACAGCACTCACAACACGGCAGGTAACACCAGAGGACAAGCGCCGCCGTCTCTCGTGAGCTTACTGACTGCCACTGAGGGCACCTGGGATACAGAATACAAGTTCCACGGGAAGATGTGGCAGCAGTTGGCAGTATCTGAGAGTTGAGGGTGAGAAGTTCAAGACCCAGCCCTTTCACTTATGGGGATGACCTCAGAAGACTTAGCCTCCCCATAAGTGAAGTTCTCACAGGCATCAGAGAACATTGTACGTGCTACATAAACGCTGTCTCCGGTTCACGTTATCAAGATATCCAGTCCTTCCCACACTAAGACAATAAAAGCTCACATTTGTAAATAGTTTTGCATGCCTTATTAGGGGAACTTTTGGTTGTTTTACGATGTGGCCCTGGTTGTCTGGAGTGCACAGATCTGCCCGCCTCTGCCTCAACAGTCCTGGAATCGAAGGCACATGCCTTAAGCATTTTCTTTAAGTTTTTTGCTCCGTGATTTTTGAGACAGGCTCTGTCGCTTGGGCCAGTCACAAACTCACGGTGCTCCCCCTGCCTCAGTCTGGGGTGACAGGTCACTGAGCTGGGGTGACAGGTTTGTGTCAGCGTGGCAGCCTCCAAACGCCACATCTACATTGGTTTCGATTGCGTACTATCATCAATCTAACTGAAGGTGTCTGCGGTGTCTGCCTCTTTGGAATGTGTGCTCTACCCAGACAGAGAACTAACTGCTGCTGCAGCATCTTCTCGGCACCCAGCAGCGCCTGAGCCCAGAATAAACATCTGCTTACAAATTCCTTCCTCCCCATTCAACCCAATTCAGGGCATTACTCATGAGAGAGCGTGCTGCCCCTAACATTCAAAAGCACTACGAAGAAAGAAATGGAACCTGCTGTTCATTATCTAGCTGGAGATGGGTCTCCACCCTGCTTCCTGTATTCTGGGACATTTCTGCTTGTTAGGACTCCACCAGAGGGTGGAGGAAGACAAGAGAGGGAGCACACAGGCCAGTTCAGTTGACAGTATGCTAACATATCCCATTTAAAGTTGTAGCCAAAATGAGGTTGTACCTTATCTGAGGATTTCGGGTCTCAGGTTACCTCAGATAACACTACATGGGTGGGAGAGGCCGCAAGCACAGAGTGCAGGCAGGATAGTCTCTCCCCATGCCTCTGACCCGCCTCCCTTCTCTAGTAACACAAAGAACCAGGGATGACTTGACCTGGGTCACTTCACTTCACAGGGCTGTATCTCAGCGGGGTGTGGAATGGTATCCTTGGCAAGGACTTGACATCCAAGGAGAATTTGATGGGGAACACATTGAGATAAGATCAGCAAGGACAGAGGGACAGGCAGCCAGATGACTTGTGTGCTAATTCCCAAGTGTAAGGATATGGACAAACCTAGCTGGAGTATCATGACACACGAATCTTTCAAAGAAGCAGTCTTCTTATGCTTTGGTGGTATATTCTCTTCAACCTAGGTTGTGACAAAGCTGTCTGTAACACAGCTGACAGTTAAAATTCCTTCAGGAATTCAAAAGCAGCCACAACTCGACCCTGAGACGGAACTCGGTTCTGGCATTCCTGCCGTGTAAGCATACATTTTAAACCTGCGGCCCTCGGCCCTCTCGACTATTCTAAATCACGGAAAGCATATTCTGTGTCTGTGAAGATTCTCAGTCATAACCAGAAATCAAAGACTACTTTTCCTACAGCTAGGAACGTCTCCATCAGTATTTGTGCTGCTCATAAAGACGCTAGGAAGCAGAGCCTGTGGAGTTAGGGTGAAAGATTCGGCAAACAATCTGGTCCGAACCGGTACAGAGCAAGAAACCTGAGGTCCAGAGAAAGAGCACCAGACCCAGCGAATGTAAGCAGCTGCCAGAATCCATGCTAGCACCAAGAGCTATAACCAAGCTGTTCATTTCCCTGCCCGGAAACTCTGAACACCATGCCCACTCCGCAGGTGGGGAAACTGTGGCCTACGAATGTTAAGCTGCACACCTGAGAATGCACAGTCGGTAAAGGACAGAGCTAGAAACACAACCCATGCGCCCAACCGCTCAACTTCAAGGATGAAAACCTAGAATCCCACCCTCATGGAGTCTTTCTCCAACACAAATCGTTCTAAGATTCATGAGTAAGCTAAGCACGTTTTTAAGCCCTGCAAAAGTTGTGTGAATCTTTAAAAAGCAATCAAATAGGTTTTTTAATTCATGAATTTTGAACATTAGATTATTAGTGTCATAAAAAAGCATTCCAGTCATGAAGAGAACTATTCTAGTTTTTAAAAATAAATACTATACATACAGGAGTGAGATGTGTCAAGAGGCCCGAGACTCATAGTCAGCAGGAAAGGAAGGCGAGAGAGAGAGACAGAGAGAGACAGAGAGAGAGAGAGAGGATGAGGCGCACATAAACCAAATCTGGCAAAACCTTGGTAATTACTTAGTTCAGATAACGAAACAAAGGTTCTCGATTTTTGTATAATGATTCTTAAGCTCCTCAAATTAACACAGAATGATCTGGAAGAGCCCACAGAGTCCATAAAAGGGGAGGGGAGAATCTCTGGAGCAATGAAATCTGTACAAGCATGTCACTTCTTATGTCAAAGTTCTTACCGTGGCAACCTTGCTTATGCACTGAACTGTCTCATTCATCATATGAGAGGCCTGGGAAGAGCTAGGTCGCGCCACACATGGCTGTCTCGGGCCATCTTCAGGGATGGAAACCATTCGCTGAGCATTGGGTATGCTGTGGACATGGGGCTAGCACTAACCCAAGTTACCAAAGGCAGAGACAAACAACACTTTCATCTATAAGCATGGATGGACGGACCAGGGTATGGTTGCTGCTCGGCCTCCTGAGAGAACCGGGATCACCTGAGGTCCTCAGAGGACACAGATGGGCCGGAATTTATGTGACAGGTGCACCCGCTGTGATTCATGGGTAATTTTTAGTGTCTTGACAACTCTCCCAGACACCCTGTAATGCATTCCCCATCCAGCCCAGGAGCCTACGCTAGATGTACAGTGGCTCATCTGCTTCCTCGTATTTTGTAATTATTTCATCACAGAATTCATCAGACAAGCGACCACAGACAGAAAAAAATTAAGAGCTGAGACACAAGCTATTTATACTTAAAGAGTTTCCAAGGAAATCATATAGTACTAGCAGTGTCATTAGAGCAAGGCAGCAGAGGCGTGTCACCTATGGAAATACTATTGTACACAGGCCGCTGTCAGCAGGTCGTCCTCACCAGGACACAGATATTCAAGGATTGCAGCCCATGGGTGATTCGTGCTGCCATGCCTATGTTGCCATCTCTGCGTTCTCTCTAAACGGCTCACAAAACTTCAGGGAGTGGGGGGGGGGGCACTACAGACATCATAGCACTATAAAATGTTGCATTGATTCTACTTTTTCCTAACATCCCTGATGAGCACAGCACCCCAAATAAGAAAGACTTCCAGCTAAGAGGAGAGATGCAGTTGAGGATGCTGGTTTTCTCATTTCTCTCCTGTAACTCCAGAAGCCAGCAAGCAATGGTGCTTCAGCAAGGGTTATATCACAGAGAGGGCCGGTTCTGTTCCCAGCTTCTGCTCCTTTCTGCAACCGATCAACTTCTATGAAACTGGAAAATAAAACCTGTGTTTATCACAGATCAAACCGAAGCTTGAAAAGTCTAGGGTGAGTTAGCAGGGCTGGCAAAGGACGGGAAACTCAAACTGAGCAGACTGGATATGGAAATCAACACCAACCTCCACCAACATCATTCCTGCAATCCTGTCTGCCCAGGAAGGGCATCGATCTGCCACCGAACCGAAGAAGCATCTGCCCTGTGTTTATAAACAACGCTCCTTTGGCAATCCCACACACACAGCACCACAAAGGCCACAGATCTCCTCACATGTTCCAACAAACACACCCACAAACAAGTCCCCTTCACGAAAACAAACGCGAAGAACTGCTAAAAGTTTCCAGCTGCCCTGAGGAGAGCTCCCCCCCCCCCCAGCAAAGACTGCTGCTCTCCCGGGACAAGACCAGCGATCTGAGCGTGCCCTCTTTTCCAAATACACCAGGGCCGTCCCTGGCTGCGGAAAAGTTGATTTTAAAAACTTCACCTTCCTCACCACCCAGAGGCCTGTTCTCCCCAGAGCCGCTGCCAAGAATAGGCTCATCTTGCTTTGCCTTGCTCTGCTAGCCTCAAATCCCCAGACTTCGAAGCAATTTGTACCGAGGATGAGATGAGCAAGCCCACCCCTAACCAGTCATGAGAAGCCTCCGGACGCCAGCCAGCTCGAGACACTGGGCAGAGATCTGCCCACCCAAAGCATCCGTGGGAACATCGCCACGCTGGACCCCGGGCTGGGTGGGAAAGACCCCACCTCATATTACACTCTCCCGGGCCGGGGTACCTGCCAAGCCCCCCAGAACACCGACGATGGGGTGGAGGACAGAGTTACTTCCCAGTTGGCAGAGGACAGGTAACGTGGGGGCAGGGAAGCGGACAGAGGGCGGAAATTTCCCAGGAGGACAGGAACAGCCCCGGGAGGGCAAGCTCGGACTCTGGAAGTTGAGTCGTCGTCCTTCCCCACCCCACCCCCTCTTTCCCTCTCCGCTCCGGTAAATCCGGAGCACCAGCCAGGCCACCCGCCCTCCCGCCCGCCACCTGCGCGCCCCGCTCACCAGAAGCACCGAGCCGCGCACCACCTCAGACACGCTCTGCCGCAGCTCCGCCGCCGTGCCGGGCTTGCTCAGCGCCCGGGTGAACTTCCGAGTCTCCGCGGTCGCGGGGAGCGGCTGCTGCGCCATCCTCCGGCCGCCGCCGCC
>NC_022019.1:33474417-33488932 GCF_000317375.1 Microtus ochrogaster
AGCCGCAGCCAGGTGCGCCCCCGGCACGCGATCCCGGGTCCCCGCCGGGTCGTCAGGCGCAGCAGCCCAGGCCACGCCCTCGGTGCCGCGTCACGCCCCGAGGTGTCCTCCTCGGGCTCCAGTGCCTGAGGCGGAGGCGCCTCGGCTCACTCGGGACGATCTCGCGTGCAGCGCCGCCCGCTGCGGCACCCCCATGCCACCGCCACCAACCTCGGTGAACGGCCGCCTCCTAGGGGCGGGGTGTCCGGCGGGGCGGGGCCGGGCGAGCCTGAGGGAGGGGGGTGGTAGAGGAGGGGCTGGAGAGCGGGAGGGAGAACCGGACCAGACCCGGAGGGCACGGACCCTGAGCGTCTGCAAGCAGGTCACCCCAAGAAACTATGGAGGCCTCACGGAGCCCTTGAGGGTGCGGGCTCGGTGACACCATGATACCCTGGACCGGGCATCCTGAAAAGTAGTCTTTTTTTTTTTTTTTTAATGTGACACGGAGAAGACACAAATCTCTCCCTGGAGACCGCGGCCGGGTGGATCCCCAGACGTCGAGCCGGCGGTGGAACTGGACAGCATTGACCAGGACAGACGAGGACCCATCGCAGACCTCAGCCCGCGTGCTGCGTCCCGTTGGGCGCCAGCAGGACTCCTGGACATGGATTATCTCGGCTGCAGCCTGAGGACAGCGGGCTGCAAGGGGCTGGTGTGACTCAGCGGCACCGCCATCGGTCTGCACCCCGGAGCCGAGCCTGGGAACCCCGGAGTCGTCGCTGTTGACGCATGCCTCCGAGAGGACCGTCTCGCGCAGCCCTTCCCGCCGTTCCCCTCCTAAAGCATGGGGGACACAGCCTTAGAGCCTAGCCAGGTGGGGAGACAGCGGGTAGGAAACGGAGCTTTGCCTACAGCGCATGCTCCTGGGCTTCGGTCTGGGCGGGTTCTCCAGCCCAAAGCCTGTCTGAATTCAGAGAGGCTCCACTGATTGGTCCGACTGTCTAGCCACCCCACCCTGTCAGCAGGTCCTACCTGCCCGGTCCGCCACCTGGCTTGGGAGGCCTTCAAAATGAGGGGCGGGGCGATTTCTCAGGACACCTCGTGGTCAAGTTTCTGGAGACTTTTTGGAAAAAAGTTGGAATTGCGACCCACCTCCCCCAAAAGCTAATTTTAAAGGGGAAGGGCGAAAATGACCTAGTTATAGAGCGTAAGACAACCTCCATTACAGACTTAATGAGCAGGCCTGACACAGTAAGACCTGGAGCTCAGGCATGCAGTTGATACTCAATAAATGCTTGCTGGAATGGCTTCTTTTCCCCTATTGAGTTGAATCCGCAGGATGTAACACTGAACGAGCCTGCCAGGTTGAAAGATTTTTTTTTTAATTCCTTGTTTTAAGTTTTTTGTTGTGTTTTTTTAGTTTTGGTTATGTGTGTGGTGTTCATGGAGGCCAGGACTTTTTTTTTTTTTTAATTACACTTCAGATTTTTTTTCTCCTCTGTGAAAAGCTGGAATAGCCTAGACATTTGTCAGAGTAGAACAACGTGATAATAGAGCTGGAGCAGGCCAGCCACACCCTGCTTTTTGTGGCAAAACTAACAGTTTTGTCTGACTGTCCATGACTTGTGTTTGTGGCTCTGAGCTTCACTGGAGATGGCAGCCCTGGTATATGAACTGAGATACTAGTCTGGATCACGGAACCCTCTGAACTCAACTGTCTAAGAAGCCAACTGGACCCCAGCTGCATTACAGCGGCTAACAGGTCTTAATTAAACGAAGGATCTGGATCTGGCCTATAGGTCAGTCTGCAAAGACAAAGAGTTCTCTCCAGGGTTTTGTTTTGTTTTTTTCTGTTTGAATGTTTTGTTTTCTTGAAACAGGGACTCTGTAGCCCAAGCTGCCCTCAGATTCAGGGCAATCCTCCTGCATCAGCCTTCCAAGTCCTGAGGTTGCTGCTGCAAGCTATAACACCTAAGTACAAATGCTTTTTAAAATCCCAGTCGGTCCTGCATAGTGGTGCACACCTCTAATCCCAGTACTCAGAAGGCTGAGGCAGCCTGATCTTAGGTTCAAAGCCAGCTGTGTCTACAGGGCCAGTTCCAGGACAGTGTGGCTCTGTAGAGAGAACTGTCTTTTAAAAAATAATAATAAGCCAGGTGGTGGTAGCACAAGCCTTTAAGCACTCGGGAGGCAGAGGCGGGCAGATCTCTGTGAGTCCAAGGCCAGCCTGATCTACAAGAGCTAGTTCCTAGACAGGCTTCAAAGCTATAGGAAAACTTTGTCTTGAAAAAGCAAAAATAATAATCCCAGAACCGTATTACCCTATCACCAGCTCTTTCCTGAAGAGACAGACTCATAATAGGAGGTGGTCCTTCAGCACAGAAGTGCCACCGATCCTCAGATATGGCTTGAAATCTTTCTGGAGTGAATTAATGGCTGCTCCCTGTAAACAGGGTGCCAACGACAAACCCAAGTACGGTTACATGGAAGTCCAGCTTGGGAAACAATGAGTTTATCGGTTCATTTCCCTGTGTAAGGAGCTACTTACAGGAGCGTCGCTCTCTTGAAGCGATGACGCGCACCGCCCTTGGCTTCGGTTCAGCAAGCACGAGGAATGCCGGGAACCTTCCAGCACTATATAGGCTCTCTCCTCGAGAGACTGCGGGGACCACGTGCAATTAGGGCAAAATTACGTACGGCTGCTAAGCCATGCAGGGAGCGTGGCTGGAATCTCCCATGGGGGGTCCAGTTAGTGTCTCCGCTCCTTCTATGAGGAAACGTAAGTGATCAGAAGACCGCATCTTGTTGGTCATTGCGAGCAGTTGCAGCTGCTCTATTATATAAGGTGGTCATTAGTTCCAAGGACGCCCCAACGAGTCAGGCGCTCTTGGTGGGTGGGGTTTAAAATGCCAACATCTACTTTATCTTGAGGGAGGAGCCTGACCTTTTCAAATCTAAAAGAAAGTTTCCTTTGTGTTGGCAATGAGTCTAGCAAGTACTGAAGACATTTAATTATAGTCAGGCTTGAGATTTTTGCATATAAATGACTAGCGCAGACAAGTATTTACAGTTCAAGCTATTACCCACCTTTTGACGACCTTTCTGCGTCACGTCTTATTCACCTTAAGACGCACACCTGTTCTAACGACACATTAGTTCTGTTTGGTTTCTGAAGTGTCTCCTCAATAGTAAGAGGTCTCCATTTATGATGCACCTGCCTCAAGCTCCCATCCTGGGGTTACAAGCATTCTTTAGACACCTGGAAATGTGGTTTGCCTTAAACCTCTTTCAGAAGTCTTGAAAGAGCATATCTATTTTCAGAAAGAAGAAAAAGTAACCTGCTAAGAGTGGGTACTCCCAGGAGCTGTCGAGGTGGCTGCTCTTCCAGAGGACCGGAGTTTTAATTCCCAGCATCTACATGGAGACCCACAACCGCCTGTCACTCCAGCTCTGGAGAAATCAGTGTCCTCTTTAACCTCCAAAGACACAGCTCATACATGTTCATCCACACAGGCAAGCACACGTACATACACATAAGTAAGGCACCAACTCATACATGCACATTTGTACAAACACATACATACACATGCATACATGCAAGCACACGTACATAGACATAAATAAGGCACCAACTCATACATGCACGTTCATACAAACACACGTACATACACATGCATACATGCAAGCACACGTACATAGACATAAATAAGGCACCAACTCATACATGCACATTCATACAAACACACGTACATACACATAAATAAGGCACCGAATCATACATATTCACTCATACAGACAAACACACGTACATACACATCCATACAGACAAACACACGTACATACACATAAATAAGGCACCGAATCATACATGCACACTCATACAGGCAAACACACATAAATACACATAAATAAAAATTGAAAGTTAAATCTTGGAAAAATAAGCCTGCTTTTCAAGAGTAGGGACAAATTATAAACAGCCAGAATGATATCAAGGCTAAATAGAAAATCCAAAGCGCTGCTGAAGTCCTGACAAAGGCAAGGCATGCCGTTCTACATAAAAGAATCTAAGGAAAGTACACACATGCAAAAACCTACTAAAAATAATAAACCAGGTTTGCAGTGTTGTAAGACATGAGATTTACATCCAAAAAGCATTTTGTTTTATATGTTAGCAATTGAACAATCCAAAACAAATTAGGAAAACAATTCAACCTACAGTACCATCAAAAAAGATTAAGTTTTGCCTATAACAAATCCAAGACTCGTACATTAAAAACTAGAATCTGTGATTGAAAGACAGTGCAGAGGGGCTTGTTATGACATCAAGCCATTTTACAAAACATAATATTATTAAAAATAAAGGCAAAGTATAGTGGCACTGCCTATGATCCCAGCATCCAGGAGGCGAGGCAGGATTATATATTTAAGACCAGCCTGGATGGAGTGTGTTCTAGGCCAGCCTAAGCCAATAGGGAAACTTTGTCTCAAACAATAAATTGTTCAAATGAAAACAGTCTCCCAGTTAACATATGTGCAATCCCTATCAAAATTCCATCATGGATGAACAGATAAGCAAAACATGGTCTCTCCATGCAAAGAGAAACCACTCAGCTACAAGAACATATACTATTTTATGTTATAATGTACATGACCTAAAAACCAGAATGTTGAGTATAAGCAATCAGATGCAAAGGTCACTCAACCCGTGATTTGATGAATACAAAGTTGTCAACACAAAAACAACAACAACAAAAAAGCCAGCTCTCACCCTAAAGGGAATAAAAGATAGTTTATCCTAGAGCCAAATCTAAGTGGGCATGGCCTGGGAATTTAGGTTACCCCAAATTCCATTTCCTAAAGTGGAAGCATTTTCACATTTTGTATAGTTTTACAGAACAAAGGAAGTCATGAATCAAGGTAAGTTTAAAATACATGGGTGGATGTCATCGCTCTAGAGGCAGAGGGACCAGGGAGAATGGAGCTTCCAAAGGAGGTAGACTAAAGCCTCGTGTAATAGTCAACTTTATTCATGGCGTGAGCTGATTTATACTCTGAGGGTTAAGAGTCACCTAAGTGTACAATCACAAGGACACGCTGCCTGTGGCAGAATCTTGTTTTGCGTAGAGGCATAGAAACAAATAAAATAGCCAGCCTTAAGGAGTAATCTAAACTTCTATCCACTCTATCTGGGAGGGGCATGAGAACACATTCCAAGAACAACTAAGGTCACAAGACTCTTGTTTTCTTGGGATTTTCTCACAAGAGCTCAGAATTCTCACACAGCTCAATTCTTGGACCCTGTTCTAGCAGGTGGGTACCGTCAGAGAGGCGTGGTGACAGCAAGAAGGGGAGGCTTTCTTTACAGGCCTCGGATGCTGTTTGATGACGTCCTTAGCTTTGAGGCTGCTGGAAGCTAAGTTAATGGGTTCTATTTGTCACAGGATGTCAGTGAGGACGCAGAGGCGGGCGGGGAATGGCTACTCGTGGGGCTAAGGCTAGCTGAGATACGGTGGTTAACTCTGGGCAGGCTACATCCCAACCCCTCTACATCGCTGCAAACATCTTTGCAGACACACCTTCCTTCCAGGAATTCTCATTCACAAAATGTCCAGAGCCAGAAGAAACAAATCCACAGAGGCAGAAACCAAGTTTGTGGTTGCCATTGGCTGAGAAGGGATCACGGAGAAAACTGCTAACGACCATATATTGTGCGATGTTTTAGTCTTTTGGCTTTGGGGGAAGCCTGCCACCCAGCTCCCAAACAAATGCCTGGCCTTAGCTTGGGTTGTTTCTTGCCAGTTTTCCTTAACTTAAATCATCCTGACTACCGTTTGCCTCTGGGCTTTTACCTTTCTCTATTTCTGTATACCTTCCTTTACTTCTTTCTCCATGGCTTGCTGTGTGTAAGCTGGGTGGCTGACCCCTGACATCTTCCTCTCCTTGTTCTCTTGCTCCTTGTTCCCCTTCATTTCTCCTTCTATTTATCCTCTCTGCCTGCCAGCCCCCCCCCCCCCGTCCTTGCTTCTGCCTTGCTATCGCCGTTCATCTCTTTATTAGAACCATTAGGTGTTTTAGACAGGCACAGTAACAGCTTCACAGAGTTAAACAAATGCAACGTAAACAAAAGCCACACACCTGAAAATAATATTCCCCAACAAGCATAGAATTTCTTCTTCTTGTAAAGAACTAAATATGCCTCACACCAAAAGATACAGACAGCCAGAGGACACCGCCGTGACTTTGAACGTGACTGTGTAAGTTGGGAACGCACTGTTGGGTTTTGAGCCTAGGAATATGTCAGTAGATGTCCACCAGCCCTGTTTCTCCCCCTAGATGAGCAGACAGAACTTCTAACCACCTCGTGGTGGGCTAGGACCGTGCAGCAAGGTCTAGTTAACAGAAGTAGATGGAGGTGGTACATGAAATTTTTATGCCTGGCCATAAAGCTCCCTGCATGATCCTCCAGCCTCACTCTTCCCTCTGCCACAGTAACCATGGGAACCAGACGTGAAGGTGCCTGCACCTCTGAGTCATCCTTACAGAAGATCACCCATTTCCTGAAGTGTAGTGTTCACACTGGGTTGTTATAATCAAAAATGGAACTGGTGTCAAGCCACAAGGTTTGGAGGTGGTGACAGCTGTGTCAGGCCAAGGCCAGGGAAAATAGGAAGCATCCTAGAAAACTAGATGGTGTTGCCAGTCCAAAGCAAATGGGTACTCTGTCTATTAGCTGATCTGTAAAAACTTAACCTCCCAAGCTAGGTGTGATTTATACACTGTAATTTGAGCACTTACAAAGTTGAGACAGGATAGTGAGCTGAGTCAAACTACAAAGAGACCCTGCCTCTACTAACAGAGATAATTTCCACATCTCTGAAAATCTGCTCAGAGGCTGGTGTGGGAGACTGAGAGCAAGGGGAGGAGGATGGCGTGAAGGAGCAATGGCTGACTTCATAAAGAGCTGTGAGTGGCCAGCATCACAGAGGACTGACCTGTCCCTGAACACAGTCCTGTCACTGGGATCCACAAAGGTGCAGCATAGGGGACCTCAAGTGAAACAAATTTATATGATGATGTACAGAAAATGTCATCAGCCAGACATGGTGACGCGTGCCTTTAATATAAACACTGGGGAGGCAGAGGCAGGAGGATCTCTGTGAGTTAAAGGGCCGCCTGATCTACAAAGCAAGTTTCAGGACAGTCAGGGCTTAACAGAGAAACCCTGTCTCAAAAAAAAAAAAAATCCCGCCAGTCCATCCCACAGTGTATTATCAAAATTATTAGCTCCTGGGGTTGGGATGATGGATCTGAAGTAAGAGCTCTTCCTGCTCTTGCAGAGGACCCGGGTTAGGTTTCTGCACCACATGGTGGCTCCCAACCATCTGCGACTCCAGTACACGGGGTTCTAAAGCCCCTCTTCTGGCCTAAGAGGCACTGCACATGTGTGATGCATAGATACACACAGGCCAAACACTCATCCACGTAAAATATAAACAATTGGAGCTGGAGAGATGACTGGGCGCTTCAGAGGACTGGCTGCTTTTGCAAAAGACCTGGATTTGTTTTCCAGCATCTACATGGTGGCTCACAACAATTGGTAGTAACTGCAGTTCCAGGGGATCTGACACCCTCTTGTGACTCTGCAGGCACCAAGTACACACAATGCACACATACATACATGCAGGCAAAACACTCATCCACATAAAATAAATCCGTAAAATGATGAGAATTTTCATCAAACCAAGAACTTTATAATCCAAGTTATGTTTCATTGTTCTGTCATCATTTCTGTTACTTAAAACAGGGTTGGTGTCCCAGGCTTTCCAGAGTAAAGAATTACACATTAAAGGAATGCTTTAAATTCCTGCGTTTTGATAAAAATAAATTTTAAAAAAACAGAGTCTATAAAACTTAATTTGTGCCGGGCGGTGGTGGCGCACGCCTTTAATCCCAGCACTTGGGAGGCAGAGGCAGGCGGATCTCTGTGAGTTCGAGGCCAGCCTGGTCTACAAGAGCTAGTTCCAGGACAGGAACCAAAAGCTACGGAGAAACCCTGTCTCGGGAAAAAAACAAACAAACAAACAAACAAAAAAAAAACCTTAATTTGTTTTTACTATGTTTTTGTATTTTGTTGTTTTAAACCAAGTACTCTAGGACTAGCATTGTTAAAACAATTTTCAATAAAGAAATCTTTAGACAGAAGAGATGTTTTTAGGGTGCTTTTGACAGAGAAAAGGAACCATCAGCAAATCTGTCCTACCATATATGATAAGAAGTTATCAGCTATTAGATACTTATCAAGGGTTTCTAGAGAGTGTCGGCAAAGCTCTTCACTGTGCCCAGAGAGCATCCAGACAACAGACGAGACCCCTCACCCACACCTAAGGGGGTATTTCAGCACAACTTCTCTCTCTCTCTCTCTCTTTCTCTCTCTCTCCCCCCACCCTCTCTCCCCTTCGTTTTATGAGCGACATTTGCTCTTCCTGCCTCTTCTCACAAGTAGTACCGTTCTTGTTTTAAAACAATGTTCATATTACATATTGTTTGGGCAACACCAAACATCAAATCTATTTGCTCAATTCCTTTCTTGACCTGTATGCAGGGCCCAGAACACCACTGGTAACACTAAGTATTGCATAGCCCAAGCCCAACCTGTCAACATAATGGGTAGTGAATGATGGTTGAAAATTGTCTTTAATGTTATTAACTGTCAACAATCTGTTATCACTGCCTTACTGTGTATAATTACCTAAGGGTCATACATAAGAACAATGAAGTATAACCATCCTAATATAGCTTATTTGATAACATGCTGTTATGTAAACCATGTTTATTTTACCTTGTCCAATGAATTCCCACATTACTCTTATAAATGTGTTAACGTTTGTGAAAGCATTCAATCACAGCACAAATCAAGATACACTCCTAACTAATTTGGTATTTCTTAGACAAGCAAAAATGGGATTTAGATGATATATTTGGATTTGCCTAAGAAACAAAAAATGTTAGCAGGGTATGGTGGTACATACCTTTTATTCTAAAACTGGCTAGGCAGAGGCAGACGAATCTATAAATTCAAGAGCAGCCTGGTTTACGTAGTGAGTCCCAGGGCAGCAGGGTTACATAGTGAGACCCTGTCTCAAAAACAAAATAAAACAGAAACATACACACACATATACGGTGCTAATATAATGAAAAAATTATGAAATAAATATAATGAGAATCGTTTTAGCCTTGTATGACAGAATCTCACGTAACCCAGAATGGCCTGGAGCTTGCTAGGCAGCTGAGGATGAACTCCAGATCCTCTTGTGTCCACCTCCCAACTGCAGGGTTACAGGGCGCATCCGGCACCAGGCCAAGATGGGAAATTATTACAGCAGGGGACAGGTAATGGAATTGGCCCACACGTCTGTGAAGGCTGAGACACTCTAGACTCTACCAGCTGCAGACTGGAGATCCACCAAAGCTGACGCTGTTGATCTAAGACCTGAAACCCAAGAACAAGTGGTACATATTCCAGACGGAGTCGGGGGGGTCTGGGAATCTGGGCAGAAGACGTGTCCGCTTGGATGGAGAGAAGGCCTTTTATACCTAGCACATCCGCAACACAACAGGTGACACCCACCCACTTTGGGGAAGGCCAGCTGCTTTGTTCGGTCGGCAAAATCAAACAATAACTTCTTCCAAATATACCTTCACGGATTTGCCTAAAATACTGCTTACCCAATTACCATGGCAACCAATGACTCGGTCATGTTGAAACATAAAATGACCCAGAGGGTCGTCTGAGGAAGCAACTGATGCTTTCTCCTCCCTTCTTCTGCTTGTCCGAAGGGATCTCTAATGAGCTAACAGCAGATCTTAGGCATCAGTTCTGAATGACTTTAAACTAAGTATCTACCAGTATTGTCAGGTTAAAACAGCCCCAAACTAGTTTCCTATAGAAGAGCTTGATCAAGTAAAACTCGTATAGGTTTTCTGGAGAATATAGTAAAAAGCATTTTTTAGAAATGAGTTAATGAATGACAATTAGGGGGGGAAGAATATCGGCAAAGTTTCTTAAAAACATATCACATCTCATTGCAGAAAAATTCTATTCTCGATGCTTGAGCCCTGGAAGAAAGTTGGCAGAATAAATTCGGGGGGTGGGGACAGCAGAGGGAACCCCTGTGGCACAGAAGTAGGTCTGGTGTGGCATCCCCTCAGACATTTCCTGGAGGCCGCTAAGGCAGGTCCCTTTTCTTCTCCATCTCCAGTGTCTGGAAGGGCGATAATTCACGAACATCGGGTTACTTTGCAGAGGTCACTGTGAAAGGGGAAACAATTTTCAGAAAGCATTGAGAATGTCTATAGATAGGTAGGTAGGTGGGTGGGTGGGTGGATAAGTGGATGGATGGAGAGACAGACAGACAGACACAGAATCTCCAAGGAATTGATTGAAGGCAAGCTCTAGAAGAGAGGTTTGTATCCTATGTGAAAAGCAGCACTAATAATAGCCAACCAGCAGAAACAACCTAAGTTTCTATCGACAGGTACATGGACAAACAGACACGGTGTATTCCTATCACGGTTATTACCCAGCCATAACAGAGAAGGAACCTGCTAGATGACATCAGCTGTTTGCAAAATGGAACCTCCCATACCATTGCACTTTGTAAGATGGATGGATGCCTGGAGAAGTCAGCTGTACAGAAACAGAAAGGTGGGTGGTGGTTACAGGGGGTTGAAGGGAAGAATGAAGGACTCACCATTCAGTGAGCCTAGAACAAGATGCGTAGAACTCTGTGGACAGACGGTGACAATGAGAAGAAGGTGGCTGTGCTCACTTACAATCCCAACGTGTGGGAGGTGGAAGAGGCTCAGCAATTCAAAGGAATCCTCAGCTACATAGTGAGTTTTTGTTCATAGTGAGTTTAGTCTGATCTACCTGAAACCCTTTCTCAAATCAAATAGAAAAAAAAAAAAAAACCAGTGAATGTAGTTAATGCCACTAACCTACCTAAAAATGGTTGTTGCTCTTTAGACAGTCCCTGCTACAGTTGAAGCTGCAGGTGATACAGGGTTTCCATGGCTCTGAATTGGATCTCTCTTCCAGGGCCTTCCTCTGCCTTCTCATATTTCCATGATCAGCAGGCTTTAAATAAGACGATATCCAACTGTCAGGAGCCTTGTCAACATCTCACGCCACGATTTTCAGCGTATGAGGAGAGGGGAATCTTACTGTCCATGCCAGGAAGCAAACAGGCTTTTCTAGCTGACTTGATTGCAGACAGAATCTCGTGCAGATCAGTCTGGTCTCAAATTTGCTATGTAACCATGCAAACCCTGGAACTCCCTTATCCTCCGGCCTCTACCTCCCTGGTGTTGGGAGTCCGGGGGTGCCTGTAATGATTTTGAATGGCAGTCTAGGACTGAGGATTGTAGCTTAGTGATGGAGCATTGAGGCCCTGGGTTCCCAATATCGGGGAGAAAAAAGAAAAAGGCAGTAGACTCAGGAAAACAAACTCCAATTTTCTTGGAGCCCATGAAGTCAGGCATGAGATGAACACTCTTAACAGACTCCTTAACTACTTTCATCATGGCTGGGTCAAATTCCTGACAAGAAACACCTGAGGTGGGAAAGGTGGGTGAGCTTGCAGTCCAAGGTCAATCCAAGCTCCCCGTGGTGAGGTCTCGGTGGCCTTCAGTGTTCACTTCAGAACCCACTGGGCAGGTTTTCCTACTCAGATTAACCCCAGGCAGATCATCACAGACATGCCCAGAGGCTCCTTGCTTGGGTCAGTCTGGATTCCACCAGTTTGGTAACTGAGATTGACTATAATGGACCCTTACCCTACAAAATAACGAAACTGTATCAGCCGTAATTCTCTCCACCATTAGTATTTGAACTCTATTGTGTTCTGTTAATGCCTGTAGCTTTCATGGGTTTCACCTCCACTCTTGATCTTCTGGCCACATACAGCCCCAGCTACTCTCTTTTTGCATTGACATGCCACACTGGCAAAAACACTTCCAATGACCAAACTCCATTGGGTCTAGACAGAGCTCGACAGGAGAGAGAGAGAAAGGGAGAGAGAGAGAGAGGGAGAGGGAGAGGGAGAGGGAGAGGGAGAGTTTGTAGAGGGGGAAGGAGAATATAGGTTTATGTACATAAGAAATATGAATTGAATAAATGCACTCTGGAATAAGAGTGGAAATATATATAGATATATGAATTAAATGCTAAAACACAAACATAATAAAAAAAATTCTCCATAGGATTTAAAGAAGACCCAGTATCTGACAGCATAAAATTCATAGAAAATTCCAGTCTGTGGCCAGAATCCTAGGCTGAATTTTGCTGGAGCATTCAGACTATCATGCTTCAATTTCTCTAATAGTTTAAAGCAAAGGTCAGTAAGTTTTTTCCTAGAAAGGACTAGGCAGTATTTTAGGCTTTGTGGGTCATACAGTCTCCATTGCCACCACTCAACTATGCCATGGTGGTGCAAAGAAACCATGAACAATGTGTGAATTGTGAACATAGCTGTCTCCCAATAAAGCTTTGTTTATAGTCATGGAAACTGATGCTTTATGCAATTTCACTTGCCGTAGTTTGGTATCCTTTTATTTTTATTTATTTATTTATTTATTTATTTATTTATTTATTTATTTTGGTTTTTCGAGACAGGGTTTCTCTGTGGTTTTGGAGCCTGTCCTGGAACTAGCTCTTGTAGACCAGGCTGGTCTCGAACTCACAGAGATCCGCCTGCCTCTGCCTCCCGAGTGCTGGGATTAAAGGCGTGCGCCACCACCGCCCGGCTTTTGGTATCCTTTTAAAATCGGGTTTTTTTTTTTTTTTCCTCCAGCAGTTTCATAATGTAAAAACTATTTTTTGGTATTTGCATGCAAAAACCAGTGACAGCTCATGTATATGAAGAGCAACACACATCCAGGGGACGCGCCCTGGGTTCCAGTCTCAGCACCACATGAGCCCGATGTGGTAGTTTACACACTTGTAATCCAGTTCTGGGGGCGGGGGAACAGGAGGTCAGGAAGAGCTCGCCGTCATCCTGTGTGATGGTTTGGAAGAGAATGGTCTCCATAGCCTCATATGTCAGATGCTTGGTTCCTAGTTAGTAGAACTACTTTGAGAAGGATTAGGAAGTGAGGTCTTGTTGGAGGAGGCGTGCCAGTGGGGACGGCCTCTAAGGTCTCAAAGCCCCAAACAAACTCGGTCTCTGTCTCCCTCTCTGCCTCCCTCCCACCCCTCTTTTTCTCTTGTGGATCAGATAGTGGCTTTTGGCAGCTGCTCCAGAGCCATGCATACCTGCTATGACGTTCCCCACCGTGATGGTCATGCACTAACCCTCTGAAACTGTAAGCAAGACCCCAATTAAATGCTTTCTTTTCTAAGCTGCCTTGGTCATGGTGTCTCTTCACAGGCATAGAAAGTCAGCAAAGGCACTTTGGTCACATGGAGAATTTGAGGCCCACTCAGAATGTATGAGGCCTTGTCTCAAAACAAACAGCAAGGAAAGATGAATCAGAACCCAGCTATCATCTTTCCCAGAAAGTAACAAACTGTGTGTAAGTGTGTGTCTCATGGCATGCATGCGGAGCTTAGGAGACAATTTTATGGAGTTTGTCCTGCACTTTCACCTTTCGTGGAGTCTAAGGATCACACTCAAGTCACCAGGCTTGTGTTGTAAGAGTCTTTACCGGTGGAGCCATCTTGCTCACCACCTTAAATATGTGCATATGTGTGCATGTATTTGTAAAGGCATGTGTGACTATTTGTATGTGAGCATAGACATATATTGCTATGGGGCACATGTAGAGGTCAGAGGACAACCTTGGGTTTTGGGCTGTGCCTTGCAGCTTGTTTGAGACAGAGCATCTTGATCTCTGGTGCACATGCTGGGCTTGTTGGCCCACAATGCTCCAGGGATTCTCCTGTCTCCCCTCCCATCTTGCCATGAACTGCAGGACTGGTTTCCATTCCGTGTAAGGTGGTTTCTGGATATTCAAACTCCTGTCCACCAAGCGTTTTGCCTGATGACTTTTATCTCCTTTTATTGAAAACAGATTATTTTTTCACATAATATATGCCGAAAGCGGTCTTCCCTCCCTCTGCTCCTCCCACTTCCTCCCCACCTCCCTTCCCATCCCAATAAATTCCACTTCTGCCTCTCATTGGAAAAAAACAAGCTTCTAAGAGATAATAATAAAATATAGCCAAATAAAACATAAAATAAAACTAATATATTGAAGTTGGACAAGAGAAGCGACAGAAGGAAGAATCTGAGAAGGCACTGATTCACACACTCAGGAGTCCCTAAAACTAAACACTAAATTGGAAGCCATAGTATATATACAGAAGACCTGGGCAGACGTGGAGGCCCTGTGCGCGTTGCTTCCATCTCTGTGAGGTCACATGAACTTTGCTCGTGTTGATTCAAGGCCTTTGTTCTCCTGGTCTCCTCCATCTGCTCTGGCTCTTACATTCTTTCTCCCTGAGCACTCACTCTCTCTCTCTCTCTCTCTCTCTCTC
>NC_022019.1:33489032-33492039 GCF_000317375.1 Microtus ochrogaster
CTCTCTCTCTCTCTCTCTCTCTCTCTCTCTCTCTCCATCTCTTCATTTCTCCATAATATCTACTTCTGGATTTCTGTATTTGTTCCCATCTGCTGCAGAAGGAAGCCTTTCTGAAGATGGCCGAACAAAGCCCTGACCTATGAGGCTATGAGTCTATCAGAATATCATTAGGAGTTATTTTTATCACTACTTTTTGCTAATTTTTTAAGGCTGGTAATACTTGGTTTTTACCCTAGGTCCTTGGGCTGTCTAGCCTCTGGTTCTTGAGTGTCATAAATGGGTTCTATCTTGTAGAATGCATTTTCAGCGAAAATCTGAAATTGGTTGGTTACCCCTAACACGCTTTGTGCTACCAATGCCCTAGCACATCTTGCAGGCAGCACAGATTGTAGAACAAAGGTTTTGTGGCTGAGTTGATGTTTCTGTGTTGTCTTCTATTTAATAGTCTGCCTTTTAAACTACAGCTATCCTCTTCAACAAACCTGGATGGAGGTGGGCGGTCCTTGGACTTCCCACAGGTCAGGGAACCCTGATTGCTCTTCAAGCTGATGAGGAGAGGGACTTGATTGGGGGAGGGGGAGGAAAAAGGGGAGGCGGTGGTGGGGAGGAGGCAGAAACCCTTAATAAATAAATAAATTAAAAAGAAAAAAAATAAATAAAATCAAAAAAAAAATAAATTTCAAGTATTGTAAGAAATGACAAAAAAAAAGCCATGGGGGGCCTCTTTAAATGCTACGGAGAATTTTTCTGTTTGTGTCTTAGTATAGAAACAACCCATCTGGAGATACCCCTGCGCTCCCCGTTTAAAAGGCAGGGCCACACGAGGCCCCTTCCTCCCGTCCTGCCTTTTCCTCGTGTGTCCCACATCCTTTGTCCTTTTGTGTTTCCCTCCCCCATTAAAGTGGACCCACGTGGGAAAAAAAAAAAAGAAACAACCCATCTGGATTCAGGCTATTTTATTTAAAGCAGTTGTTGCTGTCTGAATTGTCCTTGAATTATCAGTTTCTCAAGTACTAGGTTCCAGGAGTGAACCCCCATACGTAGATAAGTAATGTCCAGTCTTCAGGCACCTAGGATTGAACCCAGCATCTCACATATACTAGGCAAGAAGCAAACCAACTGAGCTGTCGCCCTCCTGTGTGTGGTTCTGATGTCGGATCCACTCCAAAAGCATCCAGCAGATTTAGAACAATCCTCTTTGAGTACCCCCTAGCAGCCAGTGCCAGACCCGGATGCTGTGCAGGGTCAGAATCCTGTCTGTGTGCCTTGGATGTGAGCCTAGGTGTTCTGTGAACTTCTGGAGCTGTTTTCTTTCTGCCATGTCCCTTGTACTTTTTAATTCACTTTCAGGTGTGCTCATTCATTTCCCTGCCGCCCTGACTGAATAATCACACAAAAACTATATTAATTACAACACTATTTGGTCTATTAGCTCAGGCTTCTTATTAACTAAATTAGCCCATTTCTATTAATCTGTGTATCACCACGAGCCTGTGGCCTGCCTGTAAGGTTCCAGCAGGTGTCTTCTCCTTCAGCAACTACACGGCTTCTCCCTGACTCCACCTACTCTCTCTCTAGGTCTCTGTTTGGATTTCCTGCCTTGCTTTACTCTGTGAAGCCTTTGGCTGAAACAGCTTTAGTCATCAACTAATAAAAACAAAACATATACAGAAGGACTTCCCACATCACTGCTTTATTAAGATTGTTTACCTTTTATGTTTCTTCTTGTTATAGGCTGGGCATCATCTTGATATTTTTAAATGATATGTTTTAATAGGCTAAATGTGGCTTTTGATCTTTTGACACTTTTTGGTGAGAGGGCCTTGACAGTCTGGCTAGACAGCTCATCTTTCATGTGCTATTTCCAGACCCTCCAAGTATGACCTTGAGTGTGGTGGTTTGGAGGTCCTTGGACTTCTTCCGTGTCAGCTCAGGACTCCCCACATGTGTTCTTAGAGCTTCAGAACATTGGTTCATAAAGCTCTGGATTCCCCAGACTGGGCCCTATGGGTCAAGGAAGTTGCTAAAGGGCCCATCTTATGAATAACAGAAGAGCTACTCAGAAATTGCTGGTCCAGGGGTATGGATAAGAGGATGCTCTGGAGGCCAAAGCTCCTAGAAATCCACAGATGAACAAACCCCTTGGCATTACATCTTTAAAAAGCAGGTATGTCTGTATGTGTGTATCTATGTCCACATTCGTGAGTGCAATACCCACAGTGTCCAAAAGAGGGCACTGGATCCTCTGGAGCCCGAGTTGTAAGCCTCCTGACACAGGTTCTGGGAACTGAACTTGGGTTCTCTATAACAGTAATCTTAACCATTACTTCCTGATAACATGTGACAGAGATGAATCTCACTTTTGCTGGGCGAATTTGTGATTTCACATGTAGTGCTTCTTGTCCTGGGTCAAAGCTGTTCAGGATGTCCATTGGATGCCTATAAAATATGGTTTTTATAGATAGTACAGTGTTAAGTATTGTAGGTGATAAAATTGATGTCTGGTCTTTGTCCTGGTTTTGCTGTGTGTCCCTGACTGACCTAGAACTCAACCTGTAGACCAGGCTGACCCAAAACCCACAGAGATCTGCCTGCCTCAGCCTACCAAGCATTGGGATTAAAGGCGTGTGTCAGCATGCCCTGCTCAAAGAACATGCTAGAGACTTCCATGATATTCCATACCAGGCTTCTGTTCTCAAAACATCCATGTCGATTCCTGTTCTGGAAAATAAATGAAGGGGCTGGAGAGAGGGCTCAGGGTTAAGAAAAACCCACTGCTCTGTCGTAGAACCTGAGTTTGGTTCCCACGTTCACACTTGATAGCTGTCCACTGTCTGAAACTCCAGCTCCAGGGGAGCCGAGCCCTCTGCTGGCCTCTTTCACACCTGCTCACGGGTTTATTACAGCACAGAGACTCACACATAAAACATAATTTTATCTTTTTTAATTAAAAGAAAGAAAAGGGAAGAAAGGAAGGGAGGGAAGGAGGGAGGGAGGGAGGGAGGGT
>NC_022019.1:33492139-33502745 GCF_000317375.1 Microtus ochrogaster
TGTGTCCCACATCCTTTGTCCTTTTGTGTTTCCCTCCCCCATTAAAGTGGACCCACGTGGGAAAAAAAAAAAAGAAACAACCCATCTGGATTCAGGCTATTTTATTTAAAGCAGTTGTTGCTGTCTGAATTGTCCTTGAATTATCAGTTTCTCAAGTACTAGGTTCCAGGAGTGAACCCCCATACGTAGATAAGTAATGTCCAGTCTTCAGGCACCTAGGATTGAACCCAGCATCTCACATATACTAGGCAAGAAGCAAACCAACTGAGCTGTCGCCCTCCTGTGTGTGGTTCTGATGTCGGATCCACTCCAAAAGCATCCAGCAGATTTAGAACAATCCTCTTTGAGTACCCCCTAGCAGCCAGTGCCAGACCCGGATGCTGTGCAGGGTCAGAATCCTGTCTGTGTGCCTTGGATGTGAGCCTAGGTGTTCTGTGAACTTCTGGAGCTGTTTTCTTTCTGCCATGTCCCTTGTACTTTTTAATTCACTTTCAGGTGTGCTCATTCATTTCCCTGCCGCCCTGACTGAATAATCACACAAAAACTATATTAATTACAACACTATTTGGTCTATTAGCTCAGGCTTCTTATTAACTAAATTAGCCCATTTCTATTAATCTGTGTATCACCACGAGCCTGTGGCCTGCCTGTAAGGTTCCAGCAGGTGTCTTCTCCTTCAGCAACTACACGGCTTCTCCCTGACTCCACCTACTCTCTCTCTAGGTCTCTGTTTGGATTTCCTGCCTTGCTTTACTCTGTGAAGCCTTTGGCTGAAACAGCTTTAGTCATCAACTAATAAAAACAAAACATATACAGAAGGACTTCCCACATCACTGCTTTATTAAGATTGTTTACCTTTTATGTTTCTTCTTGTTATAGGCTGGGCATCATCTTGATATTTTTAAATGATATGTTTTAATAGGCTAAATGTGGCTTTTGATCTTTTGACACTTTTTGGTGAGAGGGCCTTGACAGTCTGGCTAGACAGCTCATCTTTCATGTGCTATTTCCAGACCCTCCAAGTATGACCTTGAGTGTGGTGGTTTGGAGGTCCTTGGACTTCTTCCGTGTCAGCTCAGGACTCCCCACATGTGTTCTTAGAGCTTCAGAACATTGGTTCATAAAGCTCTGGATTCCCCAGACTGGGCCCTATGGGTCAAGGAAGTTGCTAAAGGGCCCATCTTATGAATAACAGAAGAGCTACTCAGAAATTGCTGGTCCAGGGGTATGGATAAGAGGATGCTCTGGAGGCCAAAGCTCCTAGAAATCCACAGATGAACAAACCCCTTGGCATTACATCTTTAAAAAGCAGGTATGTCTGTATGTGTGTATCTATGTCCACATTCGTGAGTGCAATACCCACAGTGTCCAAAAGAGGGCACTGGATCCTCTGGAGCCCGAGTTGTAAGCCTCCTGACACAGGTTCTGGGAACTGAACTTGGGTTCTCTATAACAGTAATCTTAACCATTACTTCCTGATAACATGTGACAGAGATGAATCTCACTTTTGCTGGGCGAATTTGTGATTTCACATGTAGTGCTTCTTGTCCTGGGTCAAAGCTGTTCAGGATGTCCATTGGATGCCTATAAAATATGGTTTTTATAGATAGTACAGTGTTAAGTATTGTAGGTGATAAAATTGATGTCTGGTCTTTGTCCTGGTTTTGCTGTGTGTCCCTGACTGACCTAGAACTCAACCTGTAGACCAGGCTGACCCAAAACCCACAGAGATCTGCCTGCCTCAGCCTACCAAGCATTGGGATTAAAGGCGTGTGTCAGCATGCCCTGCTCAAAGAACATGCTAGAGACTTCCATGATATTCCATACCAGGCTTCTGTTCTCAAAACATCCATGTCGATTCCTGTTCTGGAAAATAAATGAAGGGGCTGGAGAGAGGGCTCAGGGTTAAGAAAAACCCACTGCTCTGTCGTAGAACCTGAGTTTGGTTCCCACGTTCACACTTGATAGCTGTCCACTGTCTGAAACTCCAGCTCCAGGGGAGCCGAGCCCTCTGCTGGCCTCTTTCACACCTGCTCACGGGTTTATTACAGCACAGAGACTCACACATAAAACATAATTTTATCTTTTTTAATTAAAAGAAAGAAAAGGGAAGAAAGGAAGGGAGGGAAGGAGGGAGGGAGGGAGGGAGGGAGGAAGGAAGGAAGGAAGGAAGAAAAGAAACTGGTGGTGTACACATTCAATCTCAGCAACTAGAAGGCAGAGTCAGGCAGATCTCTGTGAGTTTGAGGTCAGCCAGGTCTACAAAGTGAGTTCCAGGACAGCCCGGGCTACAGAGAGAAACCCTCTCTCATAACAAAACAAAGTATAAACTGGGTGTGGTGGTCCAGGCTGTATCTCCAGCACTCAGAGGCTAAGGCTCGGGGAGCACATGACTTAGGCTAGCCTGGGGTATACAAGGAGCCCCTGCCCAACTTCCTCCTCCCCTAGACAAAAAAAAAAAAAAAAAAAAAATTATACAAGTGCGGCGAACTTCTCGACCAACAACCACCACACGAGGATTCTAATGGAGTGCCTCTTGGTTGAGGGACAGGAGGAAGCAAGGGGCCCCAAGAGCACTAAGGCAGCTGCTTATATAGGGAGTAGGCACACGGGTCGCCCTGTGATTGGCTGCCACCATCAGCTGACACCAGACTGCATCGGGATAGGCCCAAGGGCCCTTATCCACCGTGCACGCAGGAAGCAGGGGACACGCAGCTCCCAAAGGCATAGCCATATATGGAGTTGTTTATTTCAAACGGGACAGGATGTCAGTGCCATCTTGTAATGGCGATTCTGTCCGGCTCCCTGCATACAAGTAAACTGTTCTTGGGACCTGTTATAAAAGTAAATGTAAAATCTTACCTTACTCAAAAAGAATAAGAAGAGGGATGGACAGTCGGCTCATTGGCCAAGAGCTCCTCCTACAGTGGACCCCAGGATTGGTTCCCAGCACCCATGCAGCACTCACAATGGACTCCAATTCCAGGAAGTCCAGCGCCCTCTTCTGGCTTCCTCAGGCCCCAGCACAAACTTGGTCCACATACATACATACATACATGCAGGCAAACGCTCATACACATAAAACATAAATAAATTGTTTAAAAGGAGACCAATCAAGAGACAAGGCTGGCTTTCTCAGATGTCTGTTCTCTGGCCCTTCCATTTAACAGTGAAAAGCCAGAGAGTAACTTTTCAAACTTCTGCCCTGGGGTTGGGGGTCAGCTCAGTTGGTCAGGTGCTTGCTTACCCTGGGCTCCAGTCCCAAAACTTTCAGGCTCCAGTCCCAAAACTTCCGGCCTCCTGGATTTGAATTGTCTGCTGCTGTTCCTGCAATGTCAACAGATGTTTTATTTTCTCTCTTCTTTTTAGCTGCTCATAAATCTACCCTCGTTTGCTCTGTGTTTTATTATTTTTCTATGGACCTTGTCTTTTTTTTTTTTTTGCCAAGACCTTCGCTCCAGTCTCGAAGTACACAAACTCACGTCTTTCTCCTCGAGAGACAAAGTCGTCTATATGGGCAGATTCAGCTTTACCACTGCCAATATCTCGGAACAGAGAGGATGTGTGTCATGGCTGTGCCTTTTGTATGTCCCTGAGCTAGCGCAGCCTCTTCTAGAAGTAGGGCATAGCCTACTTCTATGTCCATTTCTCAAAGACTTAAGGAAAGCGGAAAACACTCCTAACCTAATTTTTAAAATAGTTCCTGCTTTTAGCAGAGTGGGAGTTTGTGAAAAAGGTGTTCTCAATAAAAATGGAAAGAGAGAAGCTGACATATGTAAGTGAGCTAATCTGTATACTTTAGTCAGATTCAAGGGCAATAATATTTTTTTAAAAGAGTTTTTTTCAAAACTGATATATTTGAGTGTGTGTGTGTGTGTGTGTGTGTGTGTGTGTCTGTCTGTCTGTCTGTCTGTCTGTCCATATTCATGTGGAGGCCAGAAGACAACTTTGGAAACTGCCCCTCGGGTGTAATCTGATGTGAGATGTCCTGCACAATGCAAATATGTGTTGCTTTTCTTGGTTGATGAATAAAACTGGCTCTGCCAATGGCTTAGCAGAGTACAGCCAGGAGGAAAATCCCTACAGAGATAGAAAGAGGGAGTAGGCGGAGACAAGGAGATGCAGTGCAGCTGCACGCCTCATGGTAATGTATAAACTATTAGAAATGGGGTAATTTATAGTTAGAGATAGCCAGTAAGAGGCCTAAGTCATTGGCCAAACAGTTGTAACTGATATTAAGCCTCCAGAGTGGTTAGTCGGGAACTGGAACGTGGGACAGAGAAACCTCCGTTTGCAGTAATCCAATTGGGGTGTTTTGTTTTGTTTGTATTTTTAGGTAGGGTCTCTCACTGACCTGGAATTTACCAAGGAATCTGTATACAAACAGACTGTATACAAGACTGTATACAAACTTTGACAGGTCAAAGTTAACCTGTAAGCTTCACCTGCCCAAGGATAGATAACTTCCAGGAATGCTGGGGGCTGTGTTCTTGGGAAATAGCAGGCCACGTGTTTTTGTCTGCTAAACAAGTTTGTTTGCACTGGAAGTTTTTGATTGGATGTGGCCAGGAGGTATGTAGGCAGGAAATAGGTCAAGATGTGCATTGTAAAAGGGCACACACACACACACACACACACACACACACACACACACACACGAAAGAGATCTTGGCGGGCCAAGGGGCCACATGGCAGGCAGAGTTTATGTGGGAGTTTTATTGAAATAAAGGGAGTTGGGGAGGGAAGAGAGAAAGAGAGATACAGGGAGAAAGAGGAAGAGGAAGAAGAGGCAAGGACCAGCCTGCCTTTCCAGAAGAGCAACAGGAAAGAATGGGCGGGGCTTGTCTCTTAAAGGGACCTTTGCACCTGCATACAGTCAGGGTACTGCTTGCCATGCCCAGAGGGGTGACACATGTGCCAGGTTCCCAAGGGGCAGGGCCAAGGTGTGCCTGGATGCTAACACGTGTGCTTCCCCGTTGGACCTAATAGGAGATGGGATGGCCTTGTGTTTTTGCCTTTTTAAAGCCTCTGTAAAATATGATTTGTGGCCATATTCTAGGAACCCAGGAGTGGACCTGGCTTGAGTCCATCATCCTGGACAGTATTTAACTAAAACTTGCTTCAGATTGGCTCAGAAATTGTGGAACTGGTCTTTCTGTGGGGGATTATCCGGAGCCCCAGGGACCTACCATCTCCACCTCTCCAGCAATATGTCAAGCTATATTGTTAGTGGAGAATATGAAGTCACTGCTGACTGTCTAACATTATCCAAACTCTAGCAACGTGAATGGGAGTAGCAGCAGCCACAGCAGGGAAGCTCCCGTTTCTTGCAGCTCGATTTGGGGCAGGAAGAAATGCCATCCTACCCCTTTCCTCTGGGCTTCCTTTTGTGGAACCTCCTTTTTCTTTCTCTCCGTCCCTCTGCCGTGGGTGCCTGCTGTAACAACACATCGTTTTTAATTTCTCACTAACCTATAAACATGCAATTAAAATGAAATTGAGAACGTTCATAAGGCACGTACCCTTTGTCCAGCTCCTCTGCCTTCTAGATAAATGGAACGGCTTCCTGTGTTTGTGTCTGAACATAAGAGTGGTACTACTGAGCACAGGGAACGGTAAAAGGCTGCTTCCTTTTTTAAAGAAGCCACGTTTCAAATCTTAATTAGAACGGAAGAGTATCAGCTATGCAAATTTGCCAAAGTCTGGAACTCACAGGCCTCAGGGCTCGCATGCCAACAGGTATGCGTCACGCTCCTTCCTAAAGATGGTGTTGGGGAGTGGGGGGGGGTTCGGATCATCATAAAGGCTTTCGGTTATCTTTTCCTTTGGGTTGGAATGAGATGGTAACAACATGATTTAATGTTATGCTTTGCTACTAAACATTTTCCGAGCATTTCAGTCTGAAATCTCAGGATGCTGTAAGTTTCAGATGACATAAAACAAATCACAGTATTAGCTCAGGCTGGCCGCCAGCTTGCTGTTACTAACGATAATCTTGAGGGCTATCCTCTGCCTGCACCTTCCAAGTGCTGGGATTGCAGGCATGCGCCCAGGGCCCAGTGCTCACTCAATGAGCTAACGAGTAAGCCATGTCCGGTCCCCAGCCTAAAGAGGTCTCCTTTATCAGTTCAGTAGGTTTGCAGTGGGGCAGAGTCCTTTTGTTTCTATGAGAGGTAACCTGAGCAAAGGTTGAGACCATGTACAATTCCACAAGCAGAAAGGCCGTCCCAGTGGAGGGAACTCCCAGCCCTGCATAGTGTGTCTGAAAGGGAAGTAGGGAATCGGAGGGGAAGTCCTCGACAGGGGAGATCTCCAGATGCTTACCCGTCCTCACTGCACCTTCGTCTTCCCAAAAATAGAAGAATCTCTCTGAAACCAGGGAGGGGACATAGTCACAATCTTTTTTTAAAAATTATTTTATTTTATTTTTTTGGTGTCTCACTGCTGCGGGACAGTGGTCTTGTACCCTGTCACTTGTATTTTAATAAAATGCTGATTGGCCAGTAGCCAGGCAGAAAGTATAGGCAGGCAATCGAGCAGGAAGTAGAGGTGGGGCAATGAGAACAGGAGAATTCTGGGAAGAGAAAGAGTTAGTCTGCAGTGGTCACCTAGATGCAGAGGACATAAGATGTGAGTGCCTCCCCAAAAAAGGTACCAAGCCATGTGGCTAACAGACAAGTATTATGGGCTAATATAAGTTATAAGAGTTAATAAGAAGCCTGAGCTAATAGGCCAATCAGTTTATAACTAATGTAGACCTCTGTGTGTTTTCTTTGGGACTGAACGGCTGTGGGACCTGGTGGGACAGAAACCTCTGTCACCATTTCACCTGTATGTATGTCTGTGTGAGGGAGTTTAATCCTGGAGTTACAGGCAGGTGTGAGCTGCCATGTGGGAACGGGGAATTGAACCTGGGTCCTCTGGAAGAGCAGCAGTGCTCTTAACCCCAGAGTCATCTCTCCAGCTCTCAGCCACGACGTTTTTATCACAACCTTCCCAATTTCTCAGGACACACAACTCTCCAAAAGAGAACTCTGGGTCACGCACTGTGTTATAGACAGGAACTTTCTGGGGACAGATGGAGAAACCACAGTAGTTGCTGGTAGGACCAACAAAAGAAAGGTTCAGGGGATGTAGAGGAGGACATCATCCTAGAGCCCGGAGGACCAGGCCCACAGAAACCTTACGTGGAGAGGCATGTTCCTCTGAATTCTCGCCACATTGAAACATTTGCTCCAGGAAGGAAGGGGTGGCCTCTAAGGTAAAGAAAGGTCACACGTAGGGGAGAACGGGAAGTGGGAAAAATCTTGAGACTTCTTCTGCAGCAGTAAAAAAACAAAAGCCAATAGTTGTTGGGGATGGAGACTGTGTCCTGCCAATGTGCAGAGAGAGACGTCTGCACTCAGGGTGATCCACCATCAGGACTCTAGGGACACAGTTTTCCAGGATTGTCATTCATGTCAGGTAAGTAACCCCTGACTGGCATGAGCTGACGTGTGTGTGTTTGTGTGTGTGTGTGTGTCTGTGTATGTGTGTGTGTCTCTGTGTGTATGTATCTCTCTGTGTGTGTCTGTGTGTGTGTGTCTGTATGTGTATACGTGTGTGTGTCTCTGTGTGTGTGTATATGTGTGTCTGTGTGTATGTGTCTGTGTGTGTGTCTGTGTGTGTGTCTTTGTGTGTTTGTGTCTCTGTGTATATGTCTGTATGTATGTCTGTGTGTGTGTGTGTCTGTGTATGTGTGTGTGTGTATGTATCTCTCTGTGTGTGTCTGTGTGTGTGTCTGTATGTGTATACGTGTGTGTGTCTCTGTGTGTGTGTATATGTGTCTGTGTGTGTGTCTGTGTGTGTGTCTTTGTGTGCTTGTGTCTCTATGTATATGTCTGTGTGTGTGTGTCTGTGTCTATGTGTCTGTGTGTGTGTCTGTATGTGTATACGTGTGTGTGTCTCTGTGTGTGTGTATATGTGTGTCTGTGTGTCTGTGTCTGTGTGTGTGTCTCTGTGTGTTTGTGTCTCTGTGTATATGTCTGTGTGTGTGTGTCTGTGTGTGTCTATGTGTGTCTATGTACTGCACCACCCCAGGAAAAGCCTGGCACACAACACCTGCCCTGGCACCCAGCTGCAAGCATCCCGTTTCACAGCCCAGTCTTGCCTGCTCCCAGGACCAGATCAGCCCATAGCCAGCGGGATCTTAGCTGCCCCTCCCTGCAAGCTGCTGGGCTTAGGCCAGTCTTGGCACTGGCTGAACTGGCCTGAGTCACTGCCTCATCAGAGGAAACACTTTTAGGGAACCTTTGATGCTTCCCCTGTCCTGGGTCTGTTGTGCCCCCTGTCCTCCCAGCAGGCTTCCTCTGCTCATTTTCAGTGAGTTGCCCCTGTGAGAGAGAGAGGGGAAGCTGGAGATCCCCGCTCTACCCCCAGATTAAGGTTTTCTCCCTGGGGAGCCACCAAATACCACAGGCAGCCAGCTCTGGGAAGGCGGGTGTTTCCTTCCTGTCCACTGCCAGCAATCACATATGTGTTCACTGGTGACTTGACAGCCTGATGCCACCTAGGCCCGGTCACTGCTCATCTGCTCTTCAATGTATCTCCAGGTTTGCACCCAGGCCCTGAGACTTGTTACCCCAACTATAACAAGATTTTACAGTTCTCACTGTACCCTTGTCCGTCCAGGCCCTCTGGAAGAAATGGTTGGGTGTCCCTGCTGGCTCCCTCCAGCTATCCCTAGCTGGGGAAGCTTGATTTTTTTTTTCTTGGTTTTGGAGACAGAGTTTCTCTGTGTAGCTTTGGAACCTGTCCTGGTACTCACTCTGTAGCTCAGGCTGGCCTCGAACTCACAGAGATCCACCTGCCTCTGACTCCCGAATGCTGGGATTAAAAGGCATGAGCCACCACTTCCCAGCTAGCCTCAAACTCTTACGTAGCTCTCAACGACTTTGAACTGCTGGTTCTCCTGCCTCGATTTCCTGAGTGCTCAGACTACAAGCAGCCGCATTCTGTTTCTGAAGTGCTGGAGATGGACCCGGGGCCTCAAGCATGCTAGGCAAGCTCTGTCTGTCCCTAGCCTCTCCCTGTTGGCTTGCATGCCCTTTGCGGGCAGCGGGAAGTAGCCTGCTTGCGGAGGGATGTTATCTTTCCCTGCACGCTCCCGCTCACTTGCACTTTGACCCTATCTCAGCCTTCCGTTTCGGGGAGACTAGGCATCTAGCACATAGCAGACCTAGCAGGCACTCAGCTAAATGCTCCGCAGATTAGCTAACTATTGTGGGATTTCGGCATTACGTGGGGGGGGGGGGATTGACTGTGAAGTTGTCTATTAGAAGCTGCCATCTTCCCGTGGAGGAGGGAAAAAGGCCTTCCAGCTACAAGTCCTGAAAAAGGATCTAGATGAAAACGTGAAGGTGGGGGATTTTCTCCCTTCTGTGCCCGCGTGCTTTCAGTTGTGGCGGAGACTCTGGGCTCACAGGTTGATTATGAAATCATTCACTCTGGCGAGCCAGCAGACTGCCTTTTATGGATGCTGCAACCCAGACTGTCGTACCGGGAGTGATTTTCCATCATGTTCTCTGTAGAGTTCACAGCAAAGCCAAACATAACACACGATTTTCAAACCACCCTAGACTGGAGTGTCGTTTTATAAACACTCACGATCAAAACCATCCATGAAATAAAAAACTGTAATGGCCCCGTGACCGGAATCCTCATCCCCCTCCCGCCCCCTTTTATAACAGGTTGGCACTGGATTCGTGTTTGCGTGTTACACTTGAGGAAATGAGTCACGGAACGGGCATGCTGACGGCTCCGAGGCTGCTGTCGGAGGAGAGCTGGAAGGCCGTGTCCACCCTCCTCATGGGCTGAGCCTGACGGGATTTCTATCACAGCTCCAGACATCAGGTCTTCCAGAGATACTTTTACGAGAAAATAGAACTGTGTGGTTCCTGAGAAGGGTCGTTGGCGGTGGGGAATTCCACGAAACTGTATATGGTTCAGGTCAAATGTGAATGTGAACATCAGATTTTAGCATTTTATAGGGATGGTGAGAACCAAGTTAATTTTTTGCACTATTTTTATAGTTATGAACATAGTTAAATAAGAGGTGTTAGCTTCCAGGGAAGTCTCTGGGTTCTCCAGGAGCAGTCTGCCGGGTGCACCTGGGCTACACAGATTGCTGGGGTGAAGAATGTTGGGGGCGGGGCCTGGGTCAGTCAGCACGCCCCCTCGTGAGAGGGTGTGGCCGATGGCGGATCTGCCTTCAGTACTTCTGAGGTTCAGAGAGGTGACTTGCTGGTGACGTACAGACTGAGGTGTGGTGACAGGAAGAGAGAGCGGTGACCCTAGCAGACTAGCGATGATGACCGGCAGCCCTAGGACCAGTTAAAGGGACAGTCACTTGCTGGACTACAAAAGTGAGTTCAGACGTCCGGGAACACTTGAGATCGACAAGAGAAGAGTCGCTTACTCACTGGTTTTGAACCAAGTTTACAGAAACCTAGGAGTGTGGCAGGCGTGGTGAGGGCTTGATCTGCTACCTCTAAGGACAGGGTTGCCAAAGAACAGGTGGGAAGTGAGAGTTTAGTGGTGGTGGTGGTGGTGGTGGTGGTGGTGGTGG